>NC_058519.1:181283944-181586974 GCF_904849725.1 Hordeum vulgare subsp. vulgare | reverse complement strand
GGAGACCCCCGAAGCTTTGGAAGAAGGCCAGAAGAGCCACGAGGGAGTCACAAGCCCTGACGCCGCCACCACCCCCCTAGGTGGTGGCGACCAGGCTTGTGACCTCCTCGTGGGACCAACCGACGTAATTCCACCGCCATAAATTCCTATAAATTCAGAAACCTCCAGAATGAAACCTAGATCGGGAGTTCCACCGCCGCAAGGCTCTGTAGCCACCAAAAACCAATCTGGAGCCCGTTCCGGCACCCTGCCGGAGGCGGAATCCATCTCCGGTGGCCATCTTCATCATCCCGGCGATCTCCATGACGAGGAGGGAGTAGTTCTCCCTCGGGGCTGAGGGTATGTACCAGTAGCTATGTGTTTGATCTCTCTCTCATGTTCTTGAGATGTCTTGATCTCGATGTACCGTGGGCTTTGCTACTATAGTTGGATCTTATGATGTTCTTCCCCCTCTCCCTCTTGTAATGAATTGAGTTTCCCCTTTGGAGTTATCTTATCAGATTGAGTCTTTGAGAACACTTGATGTATGTCTTGCACGTGTCTATCTGCTGTGATTAACTTGCGGGTTTGTGACAATTGGGAACCTATGCATATGGGTTGGCACACATGGATTCATGTGAGTACTCGACGTATGTTTTGGTGATCAACTTGCGTGTTCGTGACATTGGGAACCTATGCACAGGGGTTGGGACACGTTTTGACTCTCTGGTAGAAACTTTGGGGCACTCTTTGAAGTTCTATGTGTTGGTTGAATAGATGATTCTGAGATTGTGTGATGCGTATCGTATAATCATACCCACAGATACTTGAGGTGACAATGGAGTATCTAGGTGACATTAGGGTCTTGGTTGATATGTATCTTAAGGTGTTATTCTAGTATGAACTCTATGATGGATCGAACGGAAAGAATAGCTTCGTGTTATTTTACTACGGACTCTTGAATAGATCGATCAGAAAGAATAACTTTGTGGTGGTTTCGTACGCGACAATAATCTCTTCGTTTGTTCCCTGCTATTAGTGACTTTTGAGTGACTCTTTGTTGCATGTTGAGGGCTAGTTATATGATCCGATTATGTTATCATTGTTGAGAGAACTTCACTAGTGAAAGTATGAACCCTAGGCCTTGTTTCCACGCATTGCAATACCGTTCGTGCTCACTTTTACCATTTGTTACCTTGCTGTTTTTGTAATTTCAGATTACAAAAACGTATATCTACCATCCATATTGCACTTGTATCACCATCTCTTCGCCGAAGTAGTGCACCTATACAACTTACCATTGTATTTGGTGTGTTGGGGACACAACAGACTCTTTGTTATTTGGTTGCAGGGTTGCTTGAGAGAGACCATCTTCATCCTATGCCTCCCGTGGATTGATAAACCTTAGGTCACCCACTTGAGGGAAAATTTCTACTGTCCTACGAACCTCTACGCTTGGAGGCCCAACAACGTCTACAAGGAGAAGGTTGCGTAGTAGACATCAGGCCTCTCTGCTGAGCTTAGGTGGGGCTGCGACGTGTCGATATTCCGAGGCCGGGCAGGACCCAGAAAAATGTGTCCGACCAGAGTGTTATCGAGCGTGTCGGGGAATATATTTTGCACCCGTGTAGGGAAGAACTTATCTTTTCGAATAGCCGTGTCCATGGTTACAGGACGACTTGGAGTTGTGCCCTGATCTTATACAACTACAACTGTTACTTAACTAGAATTGTTGCCCTGGGATTGCTTCCTCGCAGGGAGTCGAGGAAGGATCTCTGGGCCTGACTTCATATTAATATTACTGCAACAATATGACTTTTAATTGTATTACCTGTTCTACTCTCGTCTATTGCCGCAAGACCCTGAAGATGCTAGTCTTCTATAGGACTAGGCCTTCTCTCTCTATTCTCGCATTGCTGCAGTTAGTCCACATATAACCACCCCCTTCTTTGATATTGATGCATACTTAGAATAGTTCTGATGTAAGACTTGCAAGTACTTTGGATGAGTACTCACCGCTGCTTTGCTCCCCCTTTGCCCTTTGTTCCGTTGCTGCGACCAGATGATGGAGCCCAGGAGATGGAGGAGCCCGCCGACGACGACTGCTACCCCGACGGTGCCTACTACTACGTGGAGGCCGCTGAAGACCAGGAGTAGTTTGGAGGCTCCCAGGCAGGAGGCCTCGCCTCGTTCGATCTTTGTATCTTTTGTGCTCGCCTTCTCTAAGGCACCCCATGTTTTATGTGTGTACTCAGATATTGTTGCTTCCACTGACTCGTGTGTTTATCGAGCTTCCGTATTCTAGCCCTCGAGGCCCTTGGCTTGTAATATGAAGCTGATATTGTTTTATCTGTGTCTTGAATTGTGTTGTGATATCTTCCTATGAGTCCTTGAGTTTGATCGTACGCATTTGCGTGTATGATTAGCGTACGGTTAAATCGAGTGCGTCACAGTCTACTAGAGATGCTCTAAGGGTCACGTGTTCCAATCCTGCCCCATGTAAACCATACTATCACTTATTTTTCCCTTATTGCATTGACATGTGGATCTCACCCAGGCTTTTCTGTGTAATTAAAAAATTCAAGATGTTATTTGAAAAACATTTACTCCAAGGCACTCACATGTGGCCACTGTCACGCTAGTATGTCAGCAGGCAAGGTGTTAGAGCATATTTCTCCATATGTCGTTTTGGTAATTGATGGCAATCCCTATGGACTAATGGTTGCCTTAAGTTATATTCGAAGATTTGTCCATAGGCACTTCTTGAAGTCAATTTATTGGTTTCAAGGAGTTTATATGATGATCAAGGTGGTATTCAAAGTATTACCCAAAGATTGGTCATAAAGACACAAGGTTGATCAAGACTAAACAGAGAGTAAATCAAGATGATCAACACACAAAGTGTACAAGATATACCGAGAGGGATCGAGTGATCCCATGGTATGGTAAGCATTGTCCATAACGCTTTTTTGTACTAACCCATGGTCTTCGTGAGACTTATATGTGGGGTTAGGTGTGTTTCCATGGTTTTGCGTCAAGAGGAAGATCTCATTCAACCTATGAAGGATGACATCAAGTGGTGATCGTCATCAAGATTGCGATGTGCAAGTTCAAGTGGAGCATCACGAACATATCATGCTTGAAGCTTACCGTCCATTGTGGTGGCAATGGACTTGTGAAGATGTGCTGAAGAGTGGATCACCCATAGTGAGTATGGGGGAGCAATCAACTAGTCTTCATCAAACCAACGCAATCAAGAAAGGTGGTCCATCTTGAGGAAGCCAAGATCATCGTCATCTAGCTCAAGAGGACCAGGTGCAAGGTATAGGTTTGCCCTTGATAGGTTTTTCTATTGTAGGATAGTTTGTCGTACTGTCAAGGGGGGCTCTCAAGTGAGTAGCTTGATCGTATCGTTCCTTCAGATCTCAAACCATTTGCATCCTTGCATCATATCTTGGTTCTTGTTTGATGTTTATCTTTGTGAGTTTTAGATCTTATGGTCATCTTCATGAGAAGCTCGAGTTCATCGAAAACGGAGTCCATATGCATCTTCTTCGTTCATAGAGGTCTCACATCTCTATATCATTGGCATTTTCATAACTGCATGTTCTTAAGATTTCATAGAGGTCGATGTTTGGATAGCTCTTGTTGTCCTGAATCCAACAAGCTTGAGTTTGCTCGATTCGGAGCTCGTATGCGAAAGTTATGGCAGTTTGAGTGACCAACGGTAGTACCGCTCTTGGAGCGGTAGTAGTTTCTTACTACCGCTCTCTCGCGGTAGTACCGTCTCGTACTACTGTGCCGTCGGACTTTTTGTAACGCCCAAGATGCGGTCCTATCCTTATTTTATCGTGAGGGCCTCGACAGTGATAGAAATACATCTCGTTGTTTTGCAAGAATGGATATCTTTACACATACATGTACTGAAAAGATGAGTATATGGAATTGGCTTACACTCGCCACAAGCTACATCAGACTCGCATCATCACAATACATACAATCATCATGAAGAAGAGCAGGGTCCGACTACGGACGAAAACAAAAGATAAAGGAACGATGTCGATCCTTGCTATCCCAGGCTGCCGGGCTGGAACCCATCCGAGATCGACGACGACGAAGAAGAAGAAGAAGAAGAAGAAGAAGAAGAAGAAGGAGAAGAAACTCCAAATGAACAATCATCACGCTCACGTCAAAGTATCGCTTTACCTGTACCTGCAACTGGTGTTGTAGTAATCTGTGAGCCACAGGGATTGAGCAATCTGTACGCACTCAGTTGGCATATTTTTATTTAAGCTTACTTCAAGTTATCTAGAACCGGATGTTAAACAAACTTTCCACGTTGCCACATAACCGCGGGCACGACTTTTCGAAAAATTTAACCCTACACGGGTGCTCCAACTAGTTCATCACAAATTACCAGAAGCCGCATAGAAATCCTCGATCATGAAACTCGCGATCTCGTCGGACTCCTTAGTGGAAAACCTCAACTCTGAGATAACCCAAAGCATCACCGGAATCCTGATGCACATGACATTCGTCAAAGGTAAAACTAATTCAGCAAGGCCGCCCGACGTGTCGACGATCCAGATAGGAGCCGTGTATCTCGTTCTCAGGACAGGACGGATTGTCCAAACTTCCGGTAGGCCAAACATAGAGTTTCCCCTGGTAGCCACTGATGACCCACAAGTATGGGGGATCAATCGTAGTCCTTTCGATAAGTAATAGTGTCGAACCCAACGAGGAGCAGAAGGATCTGACAAGTGGTTTTCAGCAAGGAAATATCTGCAAGTACTGAAATTATCGTTAACAAGTGATTGTGTGGTGAGATGTTTCGTAGCAAGCAACAAGTAACAAAAGTAGCAACGGTGCAGCAAAGTGGCCCAATCCCTTTTGTAGCAAGGGACAAGCCTGGACAAAGTCTTATAGGAGGAAAAACGCTCCCGAGGACACACGGGAATTTATGTCATGCTAGTTTTCATCATGTTCATAAGATTCACGTTCGTTACTTTGATAGTTTGATATGTGGGTGGACCGGCGCTTGGGTACTGCCCTTACTTGGACAAGCATCACACTTATGATTAACCCCTCTTGCAAGCATCCACAACTACGAAAGAAGAATTAAGACAAAGTCTAACCATAGCAGTAAACTAGTGGATCCAAATCAGCCCCTTACGAAGAAACACTTAAACTAGGGTTTAAGCTTCTGTCACTCTAGCAACCCATCATCTACTTACTACTTCCCAATGCCTTCCTCTAGGCCCAAATAATGGTGAAGTGTTATGTAGTCGATTTTCACATAACACCACTAGAGGAAAAACAACATACAACACATCAAAATATCAAACGAATACCAAATTCACATGACTATTATTAGCATGACTTATCCCATGTCCTCAGGAACAAAAGTAACTACTCACAAAGCATAATCATATTCATGACCAGAGAGGTAATGAGTAGCATAAAGGATCTGAACATAAAGTCTTCCACCAAGTAATCCAACTAGCATCAACTACAAAGAGTAATTAACACTACTAGCAACCTTACAAGTGCCACTCGGAGTAACGAGACGGAGATTGGTTACAAGTGATGAACTAGGGTTTGGAGATGAGATGGTGCTAATGAAGATGTTGATGGTGATGAGTCCCCTCCGATGAGAGGAGTGTTGGTGATGACGATGGCGACGATTTCCCCCTCCGGGAGGGAAGTTTCCCCGGCAGGATCGTCCTGCCGGAGCTCTAGATTAAATCTGCTCAAGTTCCGCCTCGTGGCGGCGGCGAATCCACGAAAAAGCTCCTCTCTGATTTTTTTTTCCGGACGAAACCCTTCATATAGCAGAAGAGGGGGGGGGGGGGGCAGTGGGCCAGCAGGCTGCCCAAAAGCCCCCTAGGCGCGGCCAGGGGGGGTGACCGCGCCTAGCAGGCTTGTGACCACCTGCTGGCGCCCCTCTAGCGCTTCTTCGGCCCAGTATTTTTTATAAATCCGGAAAAAAATCCTCGTTGATTTTTACGGCGTTTGGAGTTGCGCAGAATAGGTATCTCAAACTTGCTCCACTTTCAGGCCAGAATTCCAGCTGCCGGCATTCTCCCTCTTCATGTAAACCTTGCAACATAAGAGAGAAAAGGCATAAGTATTGTACCGTGAAGTGAAATAACATCCCAAGAAGCGATAAATATCAACATGAAAACATGATGCAAAATGGACGTATCAGCCACCGGCGGTTGACAGGTTGGACCAACACTCATGCGGAGCACTGGCCCAAGGGTTGATTACTTATACGCAGGTTCCGGCGGGTCCCTATGCTTTTATTAGGTTATTAGGCAAATGTAGTACCAAAGTTGGGCCTTGCCAGACCAGTTTTAATCTAAGACGACTTATCAAGGGGGTCCCCATAACAAACCCGATCGTGTTAGGAGCGCTCAATAATGGAATATAACACCGGTAGCCAAAACAAAGGCGACAAAGCTGGAACAAAACACCAGGCTAGAAAGGCCGAGCTTTCCACCTTTTACCAAGTATATAGGTCCATTAAATTAAATAACAATTATATGGTGATATAACAAGGAACCCATATTATCACATGGAAGCAATTGCACCTGCAACTAGCAACGCTAACCCATGGTTAAGCAAGCGGTAACATAGCCAATCAGTGGTTTGCTAGGTTGTAGAAGGTTGAAGGTTTCATGGCAACGTTGAGAGGCTGATATTTGACAGGTGTTAGGCAACGAGACATAATGATAGAAACGATACAACTAGCATGGCAATGATAGTAATGGTATCTAGGGAAATGATCATCTTGCCTGTGATCCAACTTGGAAGAAGAATGGCTCCGTGAAGCAAACAAACCGATGTAGTCGAACGGATCCTCACTTTCCGACACGGTTGCGAAACTCTAACGAGAAGAAGCAAACCGGAAACAAGCATCAACACACGATATTCACCACGGCACATGCACGACATGATGCACACCCTAATATGATGCATGAGGAGTCCAATTATGCAGGCATGGAATGGCAACTCACAACAATCAAGCACTACACGTTAAGTGAAGCTCAATATGCAACGAGTTGCATATTGACGGAACTCCACATTTAATTATTTAGTTCACTCCCGATTATAAACGCGGTAATATTAAAATGTTGTTAACATGGAAAGGGGTGAAGCACAAATTAAACTACCTATCTAGGCATCTTAAATGAGGTCGGAAACGACATATAGCATCTCTGAAACGACCCCACGCGTCAAATTCTAATTATGTCCATATTTGTCCTACTCACATTTTATGTTTGTTACATAGCAAAACAAAGTGGTTCACGTGAAAATAAACATCGTTCTGGTCCATTTACATATATGTCTCATCTCCAACGGAGTTATGGTTAAATAACTACGGGCTAAACCGTTTCTATCACGTTGACACGCAAACCGATGCAAACAACACACTAAACAACTTTAAATATGCATGAAAGTTGGGAATTATTAATCTACGCAAAATTCTAGCCAAGTTACATATCTAACTTGTCGCAAACCGACGCACGAATTAAGATCTACAGGCGTTCGAAAATATGCCGATTTCCTAAAACTCGTAAAATTTGCGACACTTTAAAAATCTAACGGGCCAAATCTAGGCATAGTGGGCCTAAATAAAGGCACACAATATGGCTATAGTGCGTGCAAGGCGAGGATTAGCAGCAGCTCACCTCGGCCATGGGCCGGATCTAAAGAGGTGGAGCTAGGCCTCGGCTTGGTGGACAAGGGAGCTAGGCCGGCTCAGCTCAGGGCCTACGCGCGGCGAAGCGGCCTGCTCGGGGCGCAGGTGGCCCAAGAGCACAACGGGGCGGTCAATGCTCAAGCGCGAGGCGACTGGGGCGGTTGGCCCTCGTGCCCCTCTCGCACGAGGCGAGGACATGAGGCCACGACAGCGCCGCACGGATCCGAGGTGGGGCGACCTCGGGACGTGAGATCCGGTGGCGGGGGGTGGACTGGAGCTGAGGCGGGTGGAGCAAGTTGGCGCGACGACCGGCGGTGGTCGGCCTTGGGAGCTTCGGCGAGCTCGCCATGGCGGATCCTCGTGCCTGCAGGAGGAAGAGAGAGAGCCGGCGAGGGGACGAAAAGAGAGAGGAGGAGGGAGAAGAAGATGGCGCGGGGCTCGGGCACGGGAAGATCTCCTGCTGCTACTTCTGACTCCTCTGAATCGAGACATGGGAGGCCGGCGCGGGGACAAGGCGTGGGGATGGAGGGGAGATTTAGCATGGCTGTGGTTGGCCTGATGCGCGTGGGAGTTTGGGCAGGGTGGCGGCGCGACACGAAAAGAGAGGGAGTTGGTCTGACTAGGTTATGGTTTGTCCAAAATGGACTAAGGGTAGACTAAATATAACAAGTGGGGGTGTAGCTTTAGGGGCATCTAGACCTTCCGATTTAGGTCAGGTGGTCGAGATAATTAGGTTAGGAAGTCCACTTGACAAACCGATGACTATTTGCGGTAAAATGGGGTTGATCCGGATCCAACGGCCATGACCGCCGGGTTTGGTTCTGGGTGGGGTTTTCGGACTAGGTTGCGAACGGACTGGTGCGCTGTGTAGAGAGGCTAGGCGGAGATAAGAGGGAAAACCGGCAGCGTGGCATCAGAATTTTTTAAAACACCGAAAACGTTCGACGTTTGACCGGCTATAGTGCTGCTATAGATTTAACGGTCCGGGTATCAAACAACCCCGATTGGAACGAAATTTGGCAGGCGGCCTACCAACATTAAAATACGACCGCACGCCAGGTTTCCACCCAATTCGAGAATATTTTATATGCACTTTTCAAAAAAATATTAAACGATGTCGTGTGGTTGGGCTCAAAATGGTCAACGACGAAAACGGAGAGAAACGACAACTTATAACGGATGCAAGTTTTGAAAACTGGCGGCAAGAGAGTGCCAATGCAATGCAGATGATGCGAATGATGTGATGATGAATGCAACTACCAAATAAATCACACAATGGCTATGGAATAAAAGAGGGATCTTCGTGAGCGTTGGACTCGGGCTGTCACACTTTTGCACAACCATAGCCTCAGTGGTGGTTGGCACGAAAATAATTTTTTACTACCGTGGTTGGTGAACCTACCGTGCAGTAGTACCGCTCCTAGCAGCAGAAGTACCGCTCCTAGCAGCGGTAGTACTGCCCTGCTCGGACTGTGAGTGGGGGTAACAGATGGATTCTTTCCCCCACTACGTAAAGAGGGTCTTCTTCCCCATTGGATCTTATCATCTACTAAGCTCGTGTTCTTCCCCCATTGTTGACCTTCTTAGAGCTTGATAACTCTCAATCCCTCCAATGATTCTTGCTAGTTCTTGAGGGAAAAGAGAGAGGAGATCTAGATCCACATCTCCATCAATCAATTTCTCCTCTATGTGAGGGGAACCCCTTGGATCTTGATCTTGGAGTTCTTTGTGAGCTCCTTGTTCTTCCTCTCATATTTCTCCATAGCTTTTCTTGTTGTGGATGGATTTGAGTGTGTGGGACTTGACCACTTCGCGTGTTCTTGCCATTGCATTAGTTGCATCGATTTGAGTTCTCCACGGTGATATGTGGAAGTGAGAAGTTGAGAAGCTTATTACCCTTGGGTACTTGGTACCCCTAGAGATTGTTTTTCGTGGATTCTTTGGCATCCTAGATGCTTCACTACTAGGAAAAACCTTATACACAGAATCTTAACAGTACCGTTGGAAAAGAAGGGGCACTACTGCTAATTAGCAGCAGCGCACGTAACAACGCGACGCTACTGCTACAGAATTAACAGTAGCGCGTCTCGCTAGAACAACACTACTAGTAAATTTGCTCGACCGTTCCCGCCAAGCGAGGTTTAGCAGTAGCGCGCCCGCAATAACCGTGCTACTGCTACTGTAATAGCAGTAGCGCTCATTTTTCGCAGGACACTATTGCTAATTTCGAATCTGGTCATATGGCGGGCCCCGCTTAGCAGTAGCGCGTCTACCGAAAGCGTGCTACTGCTATATTATTAGCAGCAGCGTGTTTTATACCCAGCGCTACTGCTAAACCGTGGCCACCGCCTTTTTCCTCCCCCCTCCCTCTCCCCCATCCTATCTTCCTTCACTTTCCCCTAGCTCCCACCTCCTCCCTCCCTCACTTTGCTTCTTCCTCACTACTTCTCCCACCCCATTACTCTCCTTCTTCTACCTATCTTTCTCTCTCTTTATTACTCCTAGCTAACTACACCACCTCCATTAGTGGATCTCCTTTCTCTTTTTCCTCCCCCTCCACTAGTTGAACTTGTCTCCTCCCAAACTAGCTAGCTAGGTAGATCTAGCATTTAGTGAAGTGACCTATGTACCTCCCTAATCCTATGTACCTCCCTAATTAGACTTAGCCTTGTCAAGAAGAGCTTTGTCCACTTTTGATCATTCCATAGTTGTGTGTGGCAACACATATCGACATCATCATCACCGTGCTCGATCCCGAGATAGGTGATTAAAAATTTATGCTTTTGCAAGAATGCAAATATGTGTATGTGTGCGATATGACATAATCGGGCGATATGATGGAAATTCTACGTGTGGCATGAGTTGCCACCGAATTGTGCTTGTGAGTTGCCTATGTTTTGCCGAAATGTCGATTTATTTCCGTTTCGGCGAATTCCGGGCAAACTCTATATGTCCTACTTTTAGGGAAGGTCATGCCGATGTTTTGTATGACTTTGATGCATGCATGCATTTTTATAATCAACTTGTTTATTATTACCGTGCAAGCGTTCATGATGGTCAGTGGAATGATGGTGGAGAGGTGGTTGCGGCGGTTCAGGACATGAAAGAAAATAACCAGACAAAGGTTTTATGTCCGTGTTGAAGATGCAAAGGAGGAGTTTGGCTCGACCCCTATGATGATGGTATTGTGATGTTGCACCTTCTCATGACTAGTTTCTTGGATGGTTATACTCGGTGGATAATTGAAGATGAGGATGATGATGATGAGGATGCCGACGGGGCATGCAATGACGACACGTGGCAAGACAAAGAGATGACCGATAATGGCGGCGAAGGAGTCGGACATGGCGGCGGGGAAGAGTCCGGACATGGCAGCGGAGAAGGCACCGGACATGGCGGCGAAGAAAACATGGACTCCATGCCGTAGACTTCATCGGTACAAAGGTCAATCGTGCGTGACCCTCATGTTCAAGCACTGCTTCGCAAGGAGACGAGTACTAACAGAGCTGCTTCTAGAGAGGAGGCCAAGCTGCAACAACTAGTGGTAGACTCGAACACTCCTTTGTATGATGGTTGCGATCCCGATGTGACCCGCTTGAGTTTCATGCTCGAACTCCTGAAAACGAAGGCTAGAAACAAATGGACCAACATTAGCCTCGATGAGCTTCTCAAGTACCTAAAGGATGTTCTTCCCGCGGTGAATCTATGTCCTACTAGTGTGGATGAGGCCAAGAAGATCGTGTGCCCTCTTGATCTGCCGCACGTTAGATACCATGCATGCATCAACAATTGCATAATTTATCGGGAGGAGCACGCGGAAAAAAAAACAGGTGTCCGGTGTGCAATACTTCTGGATACAAGAAGGTCGGGAAGAATTCTCCCCAGAAAGTTGTATGGTACTTACCGATCACTGCCCGTCTGCAACGTTATTTTGTAGATACCAAGGAAGCAAAACTCATGCGTTGGCACGCAGAGAGGACAAAGCCTGACGATGCAGATGATCCGAAGCTGAGACACCTCATGGATGGAAGACAGTGGAAAGCGTTCAACAACGAATATTGGTATTTCGCATGTGATGCAAGGAACATCATGCTCGACGCGTGTACCGATGGCATGAATCCGTTTGGCAACCAGAACACCAACCATAGCACATGGCCCGTGTTTGTATGGATGTACAACCTCCCCCCTAGTTGTGCATGAATTCGAAGTACATACACATGAGCATGTTGATTCAAGGGCCAAAACAACCGGGAAATAATATTAATCTGTATATGGGGCTACTGCAAGAGGAGTTAGACACGTTATGGAAAACACCGGCCAAGACATGGGACGCCACCAAAGCCGAGTATTCCTATATGAGAGTCACGCTGATCACGACGGTGCACGACTATCTCAGTTACGGATATGTCGCAGGCCAGGTGTGCCATGGGTATTGCGGATGCACGCAGTGCATGGATGATATGACGTCTCAGCAGCTAACGTCAATGAAAGATGGCGGGTCTGGGAAAATCGTGTACATGGGGCATCAAAGATGGCTCGAGAAGGACGACCGGTGGAGAAAACCTGGAGATCTATTCAATGGTGAGGATGAGCATCAAGGACCTCCACGTAAGCGAAGCGGAGCCAAAATCGATGAGCTGTTGAAAAACTGGGAACAATGCCCCATGCCGAGAAAGACGATGAAAAAGGCGCCGGAGTTGCTGCTGAAGGTATGGAAGACGAGGTCTCTTTTCTGGGACTTGGAGTACTGGCACAAACTCGACATGCCTCATTGCCTTGATCAAATGCATATATTTAAGAATGTCCTTGAGAGCTTGCTTGCGACATTGATGAACATGCCGGATAAGACCAAGGATGGGACGAATGCAAGAAAAGACTTGCAAGATTTGAAAATCAGGGCAGATCTACACATGTCGCCCCGTAAAAAGTCAGAGGAGACAAAGACAGAGGAGCAGGAGAAGAAGGGCAAAAAAGTAAAGGAAGATGATTATTGCCCCCTTCTTTCTTCGCCTTAAGTCCGACTGAGATCGATCAATTATTCAAGTGCCTTATCGGAATCGAAGTTAGTTCCGGTTACTGTGGGAAGATAAGCAGATTTCTAGACACGAAGAAGAAAAGGTTCAGTCGGATGAAGTCCCATGACTGTCACGCAGATACTACCTATTGCCCTTAGAGGGATAATGAACAAGCACGTCCATGACACGCTTATTGGTCTGTGCAACTCTTTCGACGTCATCTCTCGAAAGTCGATCAGTGTGAAGCAGCTCCGAAGGCTACATGAAGAGATCGTTGTGATACTAAATGAGCTTGAGATGTACTTCCCGCCCGCGTTGTTTGACGTCATGGTGCATCTGTGTGTCCATATTGTGGTCGACATAATAGACCCGGGGCCGTCATTCCTACATAACATGATGTCATTCGAGTGGATGAATGGGGTCATCAAAGGATTCGTTCGTAACATGTTCCATCCGGATGGAAGCATCGTCCACTCTATCTGACACAAGAGTGCATCTCTATCTGCGAGAATTTTCTATATGACGCAGACCGGCCATGTGCTGTTGGTTTGCCCGTTAACAAGCACGTTGGGAGGCTCGAAGGAGAAGGTCACTCCAACGGTCATAGGGAACTACATGTGGCCTACTCAAATCGACACAACGACTTTGACAGAGCAAACTTCGTAGTGCTACAACACCTAGACCAGGTAGATCCTTTCTTGACACTGCATAAAGAAACTATCGCAAAGAAGTATCGTGACCGGCGGGTATGCAGGACGGACGCCAAAGTTACTAGAGAGCACAACTCCACTTTCCTGCATTGGTTCAAAGAGCATATTCTTGCTAATTCCCCGGAAGAGGGCTCTAAGGATGTATTGGTCATATACGCCTTAGCACATGGCCCCTCGCCCAACCTCGCCACCTATCAAGCATATGATATCAACGGATACATGTTCAACACGGAGGCCAAAGATATGAATAGTGATTTTCAGAACTCAGGGGTGACGATGGAATGCATGACCGGTAGTGAAAATGGTGCAACTGAGAGATTTTACAGAAGGGTCGAGGAGATTTGGGAGCTTGACTACTCTGGATTGCACAGTGCGACGGTGTTCTGTGTCAGATGGGCTAAGAATGTCGAAAGAGAAAACCGATATTTCACTACCATGACTATACCCAACGCCAAGAGCGCTATCGTGAACGCCATCGCAAAAAACGAGCCATGGGTACACACTAAGCACGTGACACAATGCTTCTTGACAATCGACACGATCAATCACAGCCGTGTTGTCATTAGGAGAGGCAAAATGAACATCATTGGAATGGGTGGAGTCGCCAACGAGGAAGACTACGACTAGTACGGCAACCCAATGAGGGAAGATGATGATGCCGATGAAGTATACGTCAAAATAAGAATCAATACTACATTACTTAAGAAAGATCATACTCTATGGAAAAGGAAAAGTCACAATGAGGGGCTGAATTATTCGTCAACGTACAAGAAGGTAAATAAGCTTACTGAAAAACGAAAACGTCGAAGCTGAGAAACCATTATCGATCAGATGGTGTAATATATATATATATATATATATATATATATATATATATATATATATATATATGTTCCTATTTTGTATACACACATAACCATTATGGGTCAAATGATGTAATATATATGTTCCTATTTTGTATAGCACACTTAACTGTTATGGGTCAAATGATGCAATATATATCACCTTAGTTACATACATTGTATCAGCTTCCCTTCGTTCCGTCTCTCAGATAAAAAAGGAAAAGAAGAAAAGAAAACGAAAATAAGAAAATAAAAGAAAAGGAAAAGAAAATAAGAAAAAGAAGAAAAAATAAAAAGAAAAGAAAATAAGAAAAAAAAGAAAAAGAGAAAAACTATAGGAGAAGCGCATGTTTGAAAAAGCGCTATAGCTATTGCTACCATAGCTATAGAGCGTTTTTGGAAAACACGCTACTCCTACCTTGACATAACCCCCAGTGCCTCTGCTTCTTTGCTCTACCCCCACTGCCTCTGCCTCTGCTTCAGTTCCTCTCCCCTCTGTCTCCCTTCGCTGCCCTCCGTCGCCGCCTGTGCGCCCTCCGTCCCCGTCCGTCGCCCTCCGGTGCCCTCCCCGCCGGCATCTCCCCCATGCTCCACCTCACCGCCGGCATCTCCCCCGAGCTCCACCTTGCTGCCGATATTTCCCCCGAGCTCCACCTCGCCGCTGACATCTCCCCAAGCCCCTTGTAAGTCCTCTGGCCCTCCTTCTCTCTCTCTGTGTCTTTGCTAAGGCTAATTTACTTGGGTTAATTTAGTTAGGTTAAGTTAGTTAGGTCAATTTAGTTAGGTTATTGTTATTAGGTTCTTGTTGCTATTAGGTTCTTACGTTAAGTTGCTTAGGTTAATTTAGTTAAGTTACTCAGGTTAATTTACTTATGTTAATTTTTATTAGGTTCTTGGGCTAAGTTACTCAGGTTAATTTTTATTAGGTTCTTAGGTTGCAAATTTTTCTTCAAGTTCCATATAGGCTATTAAATAAAAAACAGAATTGAATAACACTAGTTCCAAATATTGCAAAGAAAAAAGACTTCTTGCATTTTGATTCAAGTTCTATATTTTCTTCCTCTTATATGAAAATTTGAAGTGGACATTTGATATGTGGACACGTGATTTGGACATGTGATATTTGGAATTGGGACATGTCATATTTTGGACATGTGATATCTGGAAAATGATGGTTATGTGGAGGGTAAATGATTCGAGTGGCCTATGTTTCACCGGAATGTTGATTCATTTCTGTTCCGGTGAATATCAAGCGCTCGATATGTCCACTTTTTTGGAAAGGTCATGCCGAAATTTCTCGTGAATTTGGGTATGACTTGTGCTATAAAGTAGGCATATCGAATGCCGGGATTTGGTGCGACTCGAATAAACCACATTCCGGCAAACCATAGACCTTTTTATGTCATTTCTCATTTTATTATAGTTTTAGAATTAAACGAGCAGACTTAATCATAGCAAACATGTCGAACAATGAAGAAACCGGGCCTTCTGACCATGATGCAAATGAGATGGATTATGAGGGTGAACAATAGTACCTTGACTTTTTGTGTTTGCAGAGCAGCCTCAATGATGGTACTGACGCCAACATCGACACCGACGACGCCGACACCGATGGCGGCACCGAGACCAGCAGGGAAGGTACCGACGGGGAAGATACCAACGGGGAAGGTACCGACGCAGAAGCTGCTACCGAAAAGAAGAAGAAGAATAAGTAGAGGATACGAAAACCAAACAAACTCCGTATCGGATGACTGGTGATCACAAGGATGGCCCGTGGCAAGTTTGAGCCATTAGAGCCGGAAGAAGCTCACAAGTGCTATGGGAACCAAGTAGGATGCATCCTACGGGAATGCGTGAGCACCAACGACGATGACTTAAGGCGTAAAGAACATTTGAGGCAGTTGCTCCCGAAGTTGCACAAGAGATTCAGGTTCCCCGATCGGGATGATAGCATAGAACAAGCGTGGGATGATCCGTAGATGAAAAAGATTAACAATCACGCCATGGGCATGTTCAACAATGATTTGGCCTCCTCGAAAGGGAGCATGAAACGAGCTATTGAGGCTGAGGAACCCCTGTCTAAGATTCTGGAGGAAAATCCGACACTTACGGAAGATGAGTTCCAAAAGTTCAAAGACAGTTGTGCTACCGAGGCGGCCAAGGCGAAGGCTGCGAAATTCAAGAGCCTTTAGCAAAGGAACACGGGGAACCAATGCCTCAGAAGCCGTCGCTACCTTGGCAAAAGGCCCATATGGGATAAGGAGGATGAGGAACGAGGAGCCGCGGGTCTCCCAGACCCCTTCGCGAAGTTCACTAACCCCTTGGAGCGTGACTTCATGAGGGCCCGTTACAAATGGGACAAGGAAAAGAATGTTTTTTACATGGACCCTTCACAAGGAAATTGATTAGAATACTGGTAATTATTCTTTTACCACCTTACATTTAGCTTCTGATCAAGTGGACTACACATTCGTAAATGGTTCACATTCCTTCTGTAGGAGAAGCAACACCAGCTTGCAGTCGAAAGCTAGTCTTCATCAATGAGGCCCAAGTGCGACACCCCTCTCAACCGGGCCTTGAACGAACTTAAGGGATTCCCTTTGTACCAGCGGCTGCAATATGGACGTGTGCATGACGCCGAAGACAGAGCCACGTGGAAGGTCTTTTACAACGATGGTCTGGAGGCCAAGAAGCAGAAAAAGAAGTTTAATCAGGGGAACATCATAGTCGAGAAGGTGATGCTTGCGTTCAAGAAAAAAGCAGCCGAGGACGCGAAAAAAGCAGCTGAGGAGAAAAATGAGTTGCTACAGCAGGTAGTCGTTGCAGTTGTAGATGCCTGTAGAAATGATTTCGCTACTAACTTCATCCCGCTATCATCAACTAGATGAAGGAAAATCCAGACAAGACGGTACATGATTTCCCCATCCCCAATTTCGTCGGGAGCAACGTGGTGAACAACACCACCGCACCATCACCTACTTACGCAACTGCGCCTGCTCCCGCACCCGCTCATAGTAGCCCATCCTCATTCTCTAGCGTGCTAGGCGGGTCTTCGTGTTTTGCTGAGCTTGATGCCCTCACGGTAATTACATGTCCCAGCAACATATATGTAGAACATTCCATTTTCGTTACCTTTCGGATGTTATACACCAGGGACATATGTTTGTAGGCCGACGAAGCCCCGTGCACCATACTCTACTTGATCAAAGGCTAGAAGGTGGACGTAGGAAAGGCGGTGACAACGAAGCCCTTGGAACTCAGGTTCCACGGCCAGCCGATGCCTGGTGGGCACTTCAGGGTTGCCTTGTCGAGTGTGAAATCGGGGCACGAGGATTTGCCTCCTCCAGTATGGCTAGGAAACTACAAGGGTTGGGTGCTGCTATGGCCAAAGAATCTTCTTCGTCTCGAGCCTGCCGAGAGCACACCAATAACCACACATCAACAAGAAGGTATGAACACCATCACCCCTCCTACACAATTACCAGCGCCTGTAGTGCCGGGTGAGAGCGACGAACGACATGATGAAGGGGGGTCCAATAGTGGTTGATGTAATCGCCCCCGTAGAACAAAGAATGGATGATGAGATGGACAAGGACCCTCTTCAGTTCCTCAATACAGGAGCCTATGAGGGTGAATTAGATATGATGAGTCAGCCATATGACGACTCGGGCTATCAGCATGCTCATGAGGATATGGATGATCTGCCCGGGCAGGAACGTCCTAGTAGGGATTGCAAGAAGTCTCTCTTCATGCAATCCTCACAGGACACGCCTGAAGATGCGGCCTCAACATAGGCTCAACTAGCCGAGGGTCGTACAGTGCTTAGCCCGACAACACTTGGGCAGGGGTGAAGGAAGGGTCTGGAAGGTCAGCCCAAGAAAAAGGAGAGGAAGACATCGGGGAAGAGAGGCTCTCCTGCCTACAAACAAGCCAGAGCACATAGCAGCCAGACGACGGATTTTGAAGAGTGTGTACCTATCAAAGGTGCATCCATGTTCCATGTCACTGGCGAGCCGATGCTACTGCCAAAACCGCTGGAGGCAATATCAAGGGATCTCAGGAGACTGCACGACCATGTGCTGTCGACTGAGAAAAGCCTACTAGCCTCGAAGGATCCTGGATATCCGACATACGAGACTCATGTGCCTGAGGGGAAGTGCTACGTCGACACACGACCCGCGGAGGTGTTCTTCCTATGATTTGAGCATATCTTCGAGATGTTTCTGACAAGGTGGCTCGATTGTACAACCGTCCGCCCTTTTGCACTACATATGAGCTCTGTCATGAAGAGAGAAGAAGTCTCGCAAATCTGTGTGGCGGATCCATACTACATGCACGAGTCCTTCTTGACTCTCGGCGACTTTGAGCGTAAAACTACTAGGGTGTACCTCGAAAACTTCATGGTAGAAAATAAGGACTAGGAAATTATCCTCCTGCCTTATCATCCAAAGTAAGTCAGTGCCGGACAACCCTTTCGTACATTTCAATCATTCCTTCTTGCTCATATGGAGAATAATTTGAGGTGTTTTTCCCCGCATTAACGGGCGCACCGTCCTTATTGTTCTTTACCCATGATTCTCCCACATCGTGTATTTTGACCCTACCAGAAACTACGAGAAGAAGGACTACACCCACGTAATGAATATTCTAGATGACACTCTCCAAGGCTTCAGCTTGAGGGGTGGCTACGTGCAGATCGGGAGACAAAGGAACAATAAGACGGGTTTCTCGCATAAAACTAACTTCTGCTGCATCCATGTACCGAAACCAAGCAAGAATGATGGATTCTACCTCCTACATCTCATGATGGAGTTCATAATGGATCACCAAAAGCTTCGCATGACAGGCAGAAATGATGATCATATCCGCAAGTGGGTAGAATCTCATGGAGAAGCAGATTATAAACTTAGAGATGACTTCCTTCGCATTGAGAGGGACAATGCGACGATCATCATGAAAGAAGTCGTCAAAGAGAAGGGGATGTTCCAGCATGGCTCTATATCGCGAGCTGACGTCTGAACTCGCATAGGCATGCAACGTCGGGACCTCACGCCATTCAAGAATCTAGGATGCATCCTCGATGATTTGGAAGGATGGAACTTCTAGTGATTTACGATGCTGATGATGATGATATGTGTCGGTTGAACTTGTATAGTTTCTGTAGCAATGAAACTTTGTGATGTCCTTGGTTCCTGCTGAACTTGCGTAACGCTACTTTGTTAGTTTGGGTATGATGACCTGCGTACCTCTAGTTAATTAGTTTGCGTACGATGAAACTGCATTAATTATTTATATGTTTACTATATGTTGCATCTACTTGCTCACCCTTTCTTTTTCGTGTTGCCCAAGTATATTTTGTTGCATATGATTGTCCATTCTCTTGATGAAGATGCATCTCCAATAGGTACCTAGATTCTTGATGGCGAAGAAGTAGTGCTATATCGTGTACAAAGGGGAGGTTCTCGGTGTGTACGACGAGTGGTCTGAGTGTCAGGCGCAAGTGGAGGGGGTCTCGGGCGCCAGCAATAAAGGCTTCAAAAGCAGACAAGAAGCAGAAACTAGTTACTTGAGGTACATGCTAGAGCGAGAGTGGACTCATAACCGCCGCCTCATATATTGCATAGTTCCGTTCTCACTCATAGTGATTGCTCTTCTCACGTATATCATTGTTTAGATGGATGACGGTGTAGTTGCAAGTATTCGAGACTTGTATCGCTATTTTCGAGATGAAGATGAGAGACCACTTTGTGTTGGATGATGATTATGATGATGACATGATTTGATGAGACTATTTGTATGTATATGCTATGATTACATTTGTATGTGTATGATATTGACATTTGTATGTGCTATAGATTATTGTATAAATCCTGTTCAAATACAAAACAAATATGCAGGAAAAAAAATCTGAAACCCCTACCAGTAGCGCGGCTTAGTAAAGCTTGCTAAGGCTTCACATGTATATCAGTAACGGGTTTATGTAAAGATCGCTACTGCTGCGCATGTCTAGCACCAACGCGTTTATGTAAAGCTCACTACCTCTACGCATGTATAGCAGTAGCGCGAGCCAACACCCGCTACTGCTACATTTTAGCTGTAGCACGGGCGAACCCGCGCTACTGCTAAAGGTTAGTTGTAGAGCCGTATTAGTAGCACATGAGCCCATACTACTGATATGCCTAAAACCCGCGCTACTGCTAGGCTTTTCCCTAATAGTGCTTGGTGGTGCCTCGGAGCTCAATCATTGTGGTGTAAAGCTCCGGGGAAGCGTCGGGGTCTCCAATTAAGTTGTGGAGATTGCCCGAGCATTTGTGGTCACCTCAAAGCCATATGCCATTGCGGTGAAGCTTCGTGGTGTTGTTGGGAGCCTCCAATTAAGTTGTGGAGATTGCCCCAACCTTGTTTGTACGGGTTCGGTGACCGCCCTCAAGGGTCCCTTAGTGGAATCACGACATCTTGCATTGTGCGAGGGCTTGAGGAGATTACGGTGGCCTTAGTGGCATCTTGGAGAGCATTTTGCCTCCACAACTCCAAACGGAGATCAGCATCCGCAAGGGTGTGAACTTTGGGATACATCATCGTCTCCGCGTGCCTCAGTTATCTCTTACACGAACCCTTTACTTATGCACTTTACTTTGTGATAGCCATATTGTTTCTTGTTATATATCTTGCTATCACTTAGTTGTTTATCTTTCTTAGCATAAGTTGTTGGGGCAGATAGGTGAGCCTAGTTGTTTTAGGTTTTGTGCTTGACAAATTAAACGTTAGTTTTATTCCGCGTTTGTTCAACCCTAAACCATAATTATTCGAGAACGCCTATTCACCCCCCTCTAGGCGGCATCCACGTCCGTTCTCAAGTTGTACGCCTGCATAAAGTATAATGCACCGCATTTGCACCAAACAACAAGTTGGATAACCACAAATTCGTATTTTACAAGTTTTAGCATCAAACTGAACATCCAGTGCAAGTTTTATGACCGCCAGTGGTATTACCTCATAATAGAGCATCATTCTATTAGAGCAAGTATAATAAGGTGATGTAAACGACTATAAGGATTTTAATTAAATATTTTTGCGAGAAAATTTCAATCTACTCATCTTCAATCATGGTATTATGACGAGCATAAAAAATAAAAAAAATTACATTTGTATCCATAGACTACCTAGCGACGGCTACAAGTACTGAAGCGAGCCGAAGGAGCGTCATCGTCATCGGAGCCTGGCACACCATGTTGTAGTAGAAAGTCAGGAAGTTGTCATGGTAAGGCATCTTAGGACTAGCGCACCTGAATAGTAACCATCATCGATGAATAGTAGCATAGATCATAAAGAGTCAACCTGAAGACACACGAATGAAGACGAATGGCAATCAGATATGAGAAAACCACCAAAGACATATTCAATGGAGACACACCTCCACACGTGCACTAGTGATGCTAGATGCATCATCAAAACAGGCTAGGCCGGGAGAACCTTAATTCAACTTCAAGGAGCCATCTCCGCCTTGCCTTCCTGAGCAGGACACAAACCTAACAAAACTAGAAGAAACATCTAAAAATGAAGGCCTCCCATAGACAAGGGCCAGGATCCCCATGGCCCTAAGGGCCCAGAGATGAGATAAACCGGCGCAGGGACGTTTAGTCGGGGCATTTAGAACTATGCGATGCTTCATACAGAGTCTTCGAGGGAGACATCGGTGCCTCGGAGATCTAGAATTTCATGATAGAAATATGGCTCGAAACAAAAATAGGTGAGAAACTTGTGATGCGGTGGTCAAAATATCAAAGAAAAGTATCCACATTTGTGTTTTTGAACTCCGTTCCATTATCGCTCTGAACTTTCTTGATCTTCACTTCAAACAGATTTTGAGCTTTTCGAGCGAAGTTCTTGAAGATCTCTTGTACCTGCGACTTATCATCAAGAAAGAATACCCACGTAAATCTGGAAAAATCATCAACAATGACTAAACCATAAGAATTTCCACCGAGGCTCTTGTAAGCATTGGGGCCAAAGAGATCCATCGGAAGTAGCTCAAGAGGCCTTCTTGTACTCATGGTATTCTTCACTTGATGACTTCCACCGACTTGCTTTCCTGCTTGACAAGCACTACAAAGTCTATCTTTGTCAAACAAAACATCATTAACACCAAGAATATGATCACCTTTGATAAGCCTGTCAAGGTTACGCATACCAACATGTCCTAGCCTTCTATGTCATGACCAACTTTTAGAAGATTTTGCAATAAGACATGTACAATATTTAGATTTTCTATGAAATTGACAATGTATAGATCACCTCTACGGAAACCAGTGAAGGCCATGTTATGATTGTCGCTACAAAACACTTGGCAGTCAACTTTCGTAAATAGCACATTGAAACCAAAGTATGCTAGTCTAGATACAGAAAGAAGATTGTATCCAAGGGATTCAGCAAGCATGACATTTTGAATGGAACTATCATGAGATGTGGCCACCTTACCAAGACCAAGTACCTTACCCTTGGAGTTGTCTCCAAAGGTCACTGTAATAGCCCGAGACCAACGCTCCAGAAGATTCCCCTTTTATTCCATTTTCATTGTGCGATTTATTTGTTTGTCGCATTCAACAGCGCATCATTCACATCATCTGCATTGCATCGATACTCCGTTGCCGTCTGTTTTCAAACTTGCATCAGTAATTAGTTGTCGGCTCTCCCCGTTTCATTGTTGACCGTTTTGAGACCAACCACACACGCACGCACCCGCGACATCGTTAAGAAGAGTGTTTCTTAAAGTGTGTAAAACTTTCTTGGATTGGGTTGGAAGTTGGCGCGCAGTCTTAATATAGTGTAGGAAGGACGCGTGTCGAATTTCATTGCAATCGGAGTTTGTTTGATACCCCAACCGTTAAACCTATAGAAGCACTATAGCCGCCCATTTCCTTGGAAGTATTCGGTTTATAAAACTCTGTCGTCGAGTTGCATGTTTTCTCCCTCTCATCTCCGCCTAGCCCCTCTGCACAGTGCACCAACCCGCGCGGAACCTAGTCCGAAAACCTCCCGGTACCCGAAACACACGGTCGTGACCGTTGGGTCCGGATCAACCCCATTATACCACAAACCGTTTTCGGTTTATCAATTAGTCATCCTAACCTATTTTCGCGACCGTCCGATTAAAATCGGAGGATCGAGGTGATCCGAAACCTAGCCCACTAGCCCTATATATAGACCTAACCTAGACGAATCCCAATAATCCTCCCCCTGTCCCATCCACGTGCCACCACCCACATCGGGATCCCCCAATACAATCAGAGCAAGCCCTTGTCCCCGTGCCGGCCACCCATATTTCGATCTAGAGGAATCAAGAGCAGCAACATGATCTCCTCTCGTGCCCGACCTCCCTCGTACCCCACGTCATCTCTGCCCTTCGCATTCGCTCGCTCCGGTAACCAGCCTCTGCTCACCGGAGCACCAAATCAGCAGCAACTTCCACTGCACCCTGCTACTTCGGCCTCCAGCCCACCCCTGCGGTCCTGCCAAGGCCGTCGTGCCTCGCATCATCCCCAACTTCCCCAAGCACCCAATGGGAGGAGCCCCTGGTGTACCCGCACCTCTCTCCATGTTCGTGTACGGGAAGGAGCTCGTCGTGAGCGGACCGGCTGCCTCCCGTCCGACGCATCCCCAAGGACCCGTAGGACCAGCATAGTTCCTCCAGCCCCTCTTTTCTCTTCCCTCGTCCTTCTCTTTTCTCTATCTTAGAGCCCCTCTCTCTTCTTCTTTCTTGCAGAGGAACATCAAGGAACGGCCGCAACAAGCACCACCAGATCGAGTCCCATTGCTCGACCGAGCCGCCGCCATGCAGACCCGAGCCCCTGTTGTTCCTGTGTATCTTTGTAGGATCCGTGCCGAGGCCCGCCTCCCTCGCTCCCAAGTCCTGTCGCCAGCAACCACTCGTCGTAGCCTGCCTCATCTTCGTCCAGAGCAGAGGAGCAACACGTAGCCAGCAACCACGTTGACCGCCCCTCGCCTCGTCGTGGACCACCACGCCGACCCAACAAGGTAAAAACTACCCCCACCAGTTGTCCGCACGCCCGGCATAGCTCATCCGCCCCTATCGCCATTGCGTTTGCTATCCGAAAACATCTCCAGTTTTCTCATTCGACGTGGGGAACAAAGCTCGACTATTTAGTCACTTAGATAAACCAGTGCCTCAATTAGTGGCACGTACAGCGCAGTAGCGCAATGGCTAGGGCCTCATGTTCCCATCTAGGGTCCTAGGTTCAAATCTGTCTCACCCCATTTATTTTTTGTTTGTTCATTTGTTTTTTCTAGCTCTATGATGTTGCTCTCACATCTATTGGACACGTAGCAGTAGGTTTCGGCCAAGTAGTTTATATATTTTTTGTCCCAGCCACATCAATATTCTTTTAAATGCATGTTGCACCCATGTCATACGATGTATGTTGCTCGTATCTTTTAGACCGTAACTCCATTGGAGACGAGCTATATATGTAACTGACTAGAATGACGTGCTTTACCTCTTGCCATGTTAAACAACATTTAATCTTGCCGGGTCAATAAACGAGAGTGAACTAAGTAATTAAAATGTGGAGTTTCCTCAATATGCAACGAGTTGCATACTTAACTTCGCTTAGTGTGTAGTGTTTGATTGTTGTGAGTTGCCGCCCGTGTCGTGCATAATAGAATCAGACATGCATCATATGTGTTGTCATCATATCATGCATTTGTTGTGATGTTACCGTGTGTTGATTTTGCTCTGGATTGTTTCTTCTCGATAGAGTTTCAAACCGCTTCAAAGTGTGAGGATCCGTTCGACTACGTGGTTCAACTGCTTCACGGAGTCATTCTTCTTCCAAGCGGGATCACAGGCAAGATGACCATTTCCCTAGATACCGTTACTATCAATGCCATGCTAGTTGTCTCGTTTCTTTCGTTATGTCTCGTTGCCTACCACCTGTTAAATGTCACCCTCTCAACATTGCCATGAAACCTTCAACCTTTCTACAACCTAGCAAACCACTGATTGGCTATGTTACCGCTTGCTCAACCATTTGTTAGTGTTGCTAGTTGTAGGTGCAGTTGCTTCCATGTGATAACATGGGTTCCTTGTTATATTACCATATAATTGCAATTAATTTAATGGACCTATATACTTGGTAAAAGGTGGAAGGCTCGGATTTCTAGCCTGGTGTTTTGTTCCACCTTTGCCGCCTTAGTTTCGGCTACCGGTGTTATATTCCATATTTGAGCGCTCCTAGCAGGATCGGGGTTGTTATCGGGACCCCCTTGATAATTTATTTTAGATTAAGACTGGTCTGGCAAGGCCCAACTTTGGTACTAAATCTGACTAGTAACCTAATAAAATTACATAGGGACTTTTCGGACCCCGTGGATAATTAATCAGCAACCCGGGCCAGTGCTCCTCACGAGTGTTGGTCCAAAACCGAGCCACTTGCGGGGCCACCCGAGGTAACTCGGGGGATGTCTATCCGGCCACCGTACATAGTGCTCATCTGGTCGTGTCCTGAGAACGAGATACACGTCTCCTATTGGGTTCGTCGACACGTCGGGCGGCCTTGCTGGATTAGTTTTACCTTTTATGAAGTATCTTGTGCATTGGGATTCTAGTGATGCTTTGGGCTATCTTAGAGTTGAGGTTTTCCATTAAGGAACCGAGGAGATCACGAGTTTCGTGATCGAGGCTTTCTATGCGGCTTGTGGTAATTTGTGATGGACTAGTTGGAGCACCCGTGCAGGGTTAAATCTTTCGGAAAGCCGTGCCCGCGGTTATGTGGCAACGTGGAAACTTTGTTTAACATACTTGAAGTAAACTTAATTAAAATATGCCAACTGTGTGCGTGATAAGCCACAAGTATAGGGGATCGCAACAGTTTTCGAGGGTAGAGTATTCAACCCAAATTTATTGATTCGACACAAGGGGAAGCCAAAGAATATTCTCAAGTATTAGCAGTTGAGTTGTCAATTCAACCACACCTGAAAGATTTAGTATCTGCAGCAAAGTATCAGTAGCAAGGTAGTGTGATAGCAATAGTAGCAACGGTAACCAGTAGCAGCAAAGTAACAGCAGTAGCGACAGAGTAACAGTAGCAGCAGCAGAGTAACAGTAGCAGCAGTGACAACAGTAACAGCAACATAACGTAGCAAGGACCAGTAGGAAAAGACTCGTAGGCATTGGATCGGTGATGGATGATTATGCCGGATGTTATTCATCATGCAACAGTTATAACACGGAGAGATATGTAACTAGTTCCAGTTCGTCAATGTAATGTAGGCATGTATTCCGTATGTAGTCATACGTGCTTAGGGAAAAGAACTTGCATGACATCTATTGTCCATCCCTCCCGTGGCAGCGGGGTCCTAATGGAAACTAGAGGATATTAAGGTTCTCCTTTTAATAAAGAACCGGACCAACGCATTAACACTTGGTGAATACATGAACTCCTCATACTATGGTCATCTCCGGGAGTGGTTCCGGCTATTGTCACTCTGGGGTTGCCGGGTCATAACACATAGTAGGTGACTACAACTTGCAAGATAGGATCAAGAACACACATATATTGGCGAGAACATAATAGGTTCAGATATGAAATCAGAGCACTCGGGCCCTAGTGACAAGCATTAAGCATGGCAAAGTAGTAGCAACATCAATCTCAGAACATAGTGAATACTAGGGATCAATCCCCGTCAAAACTAACTCGATTACATGATAGATCTCATCCAACCCATCACCGTCCAGCAAGCCTACGATGAGATTACTCACGAACGATGAAGAGCATCATGGAATTGGCGATGAAGGAAGGTTGGTGATGACGATGGGGACGATCTCCCCTCTCCGGAGCCCAGAACAGACTCCAGATTTGCCCTCCAGAGGAAGAACAGGAGGTGGTGGCGCCATCATATCGTAAAACACGATGAACTCTTCTCCTTGATTTTTTTCCAGATGAAAGGTACTAAATAGAGCTGAGATTGGAGGCGATGGAGCAACATGGGCCCCACAAGCCTGCCAGGCGTGGCCAGGGTTGGGGGGGAGCACCTGGTAGGCTTGTGGGCTCTCAGCTCCACCCCTCCGGTTGATTTTTGCGCTAGTATTTTTTACATGTTCCACAAAAATTCCCCACAAATTTATAGGGAATTCCGAGAACTTTTATTTCTACACAAAAACAACACCATGGCATTGTGCTAAAAACAACATTAGTCAGGGTTAGTTCAAATCATGCAAATTAGAATCCAAAACGAGGGCAAAAGAGTTTGGAAAAGTAGATACGACAGAGATGTATCAACTCCCCCAAGATTAAAACCTTGCTTGTCCTCAAGCAATTTAGTTGACAAACTGAAAGAGACAAAAGAAAAACTTTTACAACCTCTGTTTGATCTTGTTGTTGCAACTATGTCTAACTCATATCCAGAATTTCAGCAAGATCACAAGCAAACCACATGAGCAAATGACATCTAGGTCTCATGGCAAACCCATATCAATGGTATAATCAACTAGCCAACAATAATAATAAGTCTCAAACGTTAACACTTCAATTAAAACAGGCATGAAGCAGTGTGAACAGATGGTATCTCACTAGCTCTTTCTGAGACTGCAAAACATAAATGCAGAGCACCTTCAAAGACCAAGGGCTGACTAAACATTGGAATTCATGGAAAGAAGATCCAGTCACAGTCATACTCAACATCAGTCAAAAGAAAGCATAAAAATGACAGAGGTGCTCTCTAATTGGTGCTTTTATAAGAAGAGGATGACTCAACAGAAACATAAATAGATAGGCCCTTTGCAGAGGGAAGCATTGATTTGTAGAGGTGCCAGAGCTCAAGCTTTTGAAAACATAGATAATAATTTTGGGTGGCATGCTTTCATTGTCAATGCAATGACCAAGAGTTTTTCACCATCTTCCATGCTACACATGCTATAGGTGGTTCCCAAACATAAAAGTAAAGTTTTGACTCCCCCACCACCGATCAATCACACTCCAGGACTAGCTGAATCCTCGGGTGCCGTCCATACCAACATCAATCCAGGGGGAGTTTTGTTTGTAATTTTTAATATGTCTCCAACGTATCTATAATTTTTGATGGTTTCATGCTATTATCTTGTCAAACTTTGTATGTTTTGTATGCCTTTTATATATTTTCTCGGACTAACTTATTAACTCAGTGCCAAGTGCTAGTTCCTATTTTTTCCATGTTTTTGACCCCTTTCAGAGGAGGATTTTAAACAGAGTTGGAAGTGCATTATATCGACTAGAGGGGGGGGGGGGGGTGAATAGGAGATTTTTAGAATTTCATCACTGAGGAAATTCCTTTTGAGGAAATTCCTCACTGATGACTAACTTACAGCGGAAATAGTAAAGGATCAGAAGTGCAAAGTTTCACAACAGCAGTTTTTCAGAGTGAAGAATGTGAAAACAGATTGCACTGTGAGCAGGCACGCAGAATACAGATGAGGATTAACTGACATGAAGAATTTGGGATTGAGGAAATTCAGAGAAATTCTTCAACAAATTCTTCAAACAGTCGCAGTGAAAGTCATCAACACATAATACGAGAAACGTAAGGAGTTGAGGAACTAGAACCCGTTTCTCAGTGAAGACAGTCGTTGATGACCCAGTTCCAACTGCTGTGACAGTCGTACATCTGGTTTGGAGCGGCTTGGTATTGAAACCAAAGGACACACAGTCCCGGGACACACAGTCTCTACCGTATTCTCCTTGACCTAAGGACACACAGTCCTCACCCAACACTCGTGGTAAGTCTTCAGGGCAGACTTCCAAACCCTCACAAACTTGGTCACTAGGCGATCCACAATTGACTGCTGGAAAGCTCTAGACCATGAGGCCTAACCGTCTGGAAGATGCACAGTCCTCAAAGGTAAAAGGCTTCAGTCCCACACAGGGACAACTTCTTTAGTGATGCTCAATCACTAGGTTTGGTTTGTGGTTTCGGTGTATGGTGTATTTCCTCACTGATGAATTACTCTCGAAGGCTCTGAGGAATTGGGTTGCTATTATGACAAGTGTCAGTTTCTAACGGAGCAGCCAACCAACTAGTGGTTGTGGGGGGTGGCTATTTATAGCCTGGGAGCATCCCGACATGATTTGACACTAATGCCCTTAAATAATATGACCGTTGGAGTGGATAAGACCAGTGAATTGGCGTGGCTATCGACACGGTCGGAACACTCAACTGTGAGAGTCCTCATGTCACTCATATTCCTCACTTGAGGCTCTTGGTAGGATTAGGCTTGGGTTGAGCATCATGAGGAAATTCATTCCACAGTGTAACTTCGACCCCCTTTAACAGTACAGTGTTCCTATTACTCAAATGCGAAGAAATTAAAACAGAAAGTGTAAATCTTCATGCTTCAAATTCTTCAGAGTGATTTTCTTCAGGACACACCGGACTTCTCAATATCAGTATCTTCATGAGGAATATCAATTTCATCACAGATTCCTCGCAGTTCATTTCTTCAGCTTAAGACCAATTTCTTCAATTGAAGACATACATTTTTAGGGGTCGATATTCTTCAAATATCTCAAACTCCTGAATGACTTATAGATCCTGTGTACACTCATGAACACATTAGATACTTAACCTATAAGTCTTCAAACCACCAAAATCACTAAGGGGCACTAGATGCTCTTACAATCTCCCCCTTTTTGGTGGTTGATGACAATGAGGTTAAGTCTTCAACAGGGATAAAAAATATGAAGTGTAAATATTCATTTGAGGAATTTGAAATCAAGATTCAGAGAGACTCCCCTAAAGATGTGCATTTCTTGAAGATTTTGCTTTTCACAGCAAATGCACATTGATGATTTATATCATGGATATCTCCCCCTGAGTCTTGTAAATCATGCATACATGTAACATATCATATGAAGAAAATGAAAATGCACGAGGACAAATGGTATCTGACAAATTCCAGCATGCGTGCATTAAAACTTGAGGAATAAGCTTGGGAAGAAAAACGTTCAAAAGCGTCAGAGTACCATCGGGCTTAAGTTACAACTCATTACATAAAAACTTCAGAAGAGCCAAGAGTTTGTAACTTAAATATAGTTCATAAGCCCCCAAAAATATCCCGCTTGAAGAGTAACTCTCAAGTTTCTCCCCCTTTGTCATCAAGTGACAAAAAGGGACAAACTGAGGACTAACGACCGTGAAGACTTCACTTCGTGGCGGTTGATGAAGAGCCGTGCTGCTTCTTGGGAGTAGTGTTCTTCCTTGGACCGGTAGCAGTGTCGAGCTGTTCTTCATCAGTTTCGACAGTGCGGAATGAAGAAAAGGAGCTGTCTTCAAGGTCAGGAACTGGAATAGGCCTGAACTTCTTCTTGGGAGGCCACGACCATTCAAAGTCTCGCTCAAAGTCCATTTCTTCAAGTTCAGTCTGAGTCTTCAGATGTGGAAGTGTAGCCCAGGTGTGATCAAAAACCTCATGCAGATAGTGATGGTTGAGCTTCACAGAGTTCTGTGTTTCAGTGAGGGTTTTCACAATGGCACCAAACTGGCGTTTGACCCACTTGTGGTTGCGTTCCACCTTCTGGTGAAGACTGAGGAGGAGCTCTCTGGTATTCATCACGTGAGGAGGAACGGGGCTTGTCGGACGAGTCTCAGTATCATCCCATGAAGAATAAGCTTCTGGCTCTCTGAACTGGCCATCTAGGGGCCTACTGCCTTCTTCAATCATAGATTTTCCTTTCCCTTCAATGGACTCGAAAGTCTTCTTGTTGACCCGGATAGGAGGCATATAACCAACATGGTTTTGGAAATCAGCGTGGAAGTTGATGTCTGTCCTTGTCCTAATGAATCTCATGATCCATGGGGCATATATCTTGTGATCAAAAGGACACATAGCATTGTCGGCCGAAGTCCTCAAGAAGAAATCATGGATGTTGATAGGAATACCATGAATGATGTTGAAGAGGATATTCTTCATGAGGCCTACAACATCTTCTTCATCATCATGGCCTTTGATCGGCGCGAGCACACGGTAGAGGATTCTGTAAACTGGCCTGGGTGTGTACTTGAGCTCGTGGACGAGTAAGGTTGTTCTCGGAGGTTTCCCTTTAGCCAAAGGCTTCATGAGGACTTCCATCATCCCATTTGGCAGCTCACGCTCACCATAAAGCTTCACAACCTCATCTGAGGGAATTGGTACGGGAAGTTCTCTGAGGAGTTCAGTAGCAGGAGCCTTGTAGTGAGTGTTTTGTGACATCCAATCAAACACCCAAGTGTTAATGTCTTCAGGGTTGCCAGATATGTGAAGAGTGGCATAGAACTGAAGAATTAGCTCGTTGTTCCAGTCAGAAATGTCGGAGCACATAGGGAGTAAACCAGCATCATGGAGTACACTGAGGACTAGCGCCAGACATGGTATTGCTTCAAGTTCAACATGAGGAATATGCGTGTGCTGGAATATCTTGTTTCGTCCACATAGCACAGAGGCATAGTAATTCATCTAAGTCCTAGTCCAAAAGTTCAGATGCCTCATTTGAGGCTTGTCATAGGGGTTCTCTCCAATGAAGTACATGCGTTCTTCAAATAAGTTTTCCTTTTGAAACTTAGGACGCTTGGAGAATGGCTGACACTGAACTGGCTTCAGATTTTGCTGAGGAACAGGAGGTGAGACAACAATGGCAGTCTCTGGGTTGAGCACAATGAATGCATTGTCTTGGTTCAATGCATTTTCCTCAGCATTTTCCTCAGGGTGAGGAATTTCAGCAGTTGGTACTTCAGGCTGAGGAGATTATGCTGGCTGGGTGTCAGGCTGAGGGGCTTGCTCTGGCTGTGGATCAGGCTGAGGAATAGCTTCTTCTTGCTCAGTTGGAGGAGTTGGGTCAGCCTGTTCCTCATCTTGAGGATTCTGCTCAGAGCGTTGAATTTCATCATCTTGAGGATTTTCAGTTTGTTCTTCCTCAGCTGGCTTGGTGGCAGATGCAGTTTCATCAGCTGGTGCAGCAGATGCTTGAACAGTGTCTTTCTGAGGAATGAAAGGCTGAGGACTGTCGTCTATGTAAATTTCCTCGTCAGTGAGTTCCTCAGAGGTGGCATCCTTCATTTCCTCATCTGCCTTTTTCGCTGGATCATCAATGATGACCATTTCATACGAAGGAGCCACATTCAGGGGCACAGGGTCTAGAGGAGCAGTTTCTTCAAGTGCTTTGAGGCGCTTGGCCTCTCTTTCTTCTTCTGCAGCGGAGGCCTTTCTCTTTTTGTCTGCCTTCTCAGCAGCCCTGGTTTTCTTCACGTCTGATGCAGACGGAGTCATCTTCTTTACCGTTGAAGCTTTTGGTGAAGGGGTTCTCTTGACAGATTCTTCAGATGGTATTAAGGAACCAGCTGGAACAGAGTCATCAGCTTGCTTTGACGAAGCAGCTGGATCAGGGGCAGTCTCATCAGCTGCAGCAAATTCATCAGCTGGAGCTTCCATGATGATTTCTTCAATAGCCGGTTCATCAACACGGCGCTCTTGGTGTACTCCCTCAGCTTGAGGAGTGTTTCCTCATCATGAGGAGATTCATTTGCTGGATCCTCAATCAAGGGCTGAGAAGTTGGTGCTGGGGGTGCACCCTTCGTGTTGTAATCATCAACAACACTAGTGGCCAGCTTGATGAAATTGCTCTTGATACTTTTACGATCTGACAGCTTGGAGTACTTGTCAGTCAATTTCTTCAGCTCTGCCTGTGTTGACACCAGTGCATCAGGAGTCAATTTGAGGAGATTCTGCTTGAGGAATTTCTCCTTTTTAACCTTTGCAACTTTGGCGTGCCTGGCCTGCTGTTCTTTCCACTTGGCTTCATTGATGAAAGTGGTCACCATGTGGCTGATGCCAGGGGGAAGCTTCAAATCATCAACTGGAGTGTTTGGGTCTTCATACCAGATGTTGATGTAGTCAAGGAGGACCTTGGGGTCAATTGCCAGAGGAATGTCACTGCCTGATGCTTGAGCTACTCTTTCCTGCTTGTTTCTGATGATGGCTTGCAGGGTTTCATCATCAAATTCTTCACTTCCCTCTGATGCAGACGGGACGATGATGATTTTGCTGGGGCTTGGCAGAGTTGCACGTTCAGGAGTTGCCAGAGTCTTCGCAGGAGGTGTTGAAGACTTTGTCTCCGAGCTGGTTGCAGCTGGGAGTGAGGAGCTGGAGCTAGTGGTCATAGGCTTCATGACTTGCTTCTGTACTGGTTTCTCTTGAGGTTTGGAGGTGGAGCTGAGGATTTTGGAGCTGAGGAGATTGGTACTGAGGGCTTTGGTGCTGATGGTTTTGGTGTTGAAGGTTTTGGTGCTGAGGGTTTTGTGACTGAAGCCTGAGCAGACTTCTCTTGAAGCTTTGGAGCCCTTGGCTTTGACGGCACAAACTGCATTTGAGGAATTTCAGAGCCAGAGGTTTTTGCGGTAGAGGAAGTAGCAGCAGCTGAGGCAGCAGCTGAGGATTCATTGAATTTCCTCACTGTAGCTTCTGTCTGCTTCTTGAGCTTAGCCGGATGCTTTTCCTTCTCATCTGGATAGTCATCAATGGTCATGAGGCTTGAGGGATGTGCTACTTGATGATCCTCAAGTGGGGCCCGTCTGCCAGGGGGTTTCAGAGCGAATTTCTTCGCATACTTGGGAGTCACAAACCTGTATTCCTTCCATTCCTTCGCCCATCGGCGTTCTATCTTCTGCAGCCGTATCTTTCTCTTGGCCATTGTCTCATTTTCATCAGGCGTGCAATAGTCCAAGTAAATATCCTCAGGGATATCCGCAGCTATGTTTTGCTCAAGTTTCTTTCCTCCCTTCTGTTTTCTGTCATCCTCCATTTTCTTTAGCTGAGGATTTTGCTGATGAGATTGAACTCTTGAGGATTCTGATGAGACTTGAAGATTTTCTTCTAGAAACGCTGCAAATGAGTTAATGTGATGAGAACCGAGAGATTCATCGGCTGACATGTGTGTACCTGTGAACAGAGTATAGTTGCGAGGAATTTGGAGAGGTCATATGCGTTCTCAGATTTGAAGAAAATGAAAAAGTTTGACAGTTTGAGGAATATAATGAGTGGTTGAGGAATTTGCCTAAGCATACTGTTCTTGGGTTCCAGAGTTGTACAGATCTGAAAATTCGCACAATTGAGGAATCTCGTGAAAATCTTAGATGCTTAGCATAGTTCATCAGTGATGTGGTGATAGGCAATGTTCGAGGAATCAAGTGCTTATCGATTCTTGAGGAAAAACATATTTCACATAGAAGATGTAAAAGTTTAGATCTAACTTGCTGTAAAAATGGGATTTATTCACCCTGGAAGGTGCGCACGAAGAACACAGAAAGGTGTGTGTGGAGAAGCTCTTCGGTCGCGTGTCCAACACACCCTAACCCGACGACACAGGACGTCTACGGCGGCGGCGGACGAAGATGGTCCGACTCCGGCGTGGTTCCCGCGACGGAGAAGTCGAGGCAGTGAAGCTCTTCCTCACCAGCGACGAGACTTCCAGCAATGGCGCTAGGGTTCGGTGGTGTTTGCTGTGGCAGTAGAGCGATGGAGCGAAGAAGAGTATGCCGAGGGGGATAAGGACATATTTATAGCCAAAAGTTACTGTTGGTGCGAAAATTTCGGACCAAACAACCCCTGCCTCTACGTCTTCGCAGGACACGTGTAGCTTGCGAACACTGCGGTGGAGATAGTGGAGATCGTGGTTATCCGATCGTGGGAAGTGGGGTTCAGTTACTGTGTATTAAAGAAACAATTTTTGAAGATTTGAGGATTTTCGTTACAAAATCATCAGCTGACAAGGACGCAGTGAGGATTTTGAACAAAGTTTCAAGTAGAACGCATATGAAGAATTGAATAGACTGGATGAGTATAGCATAGAGGAAAAGTAGGTTCCGATCACATTCACTTAGCAGAAATATCAACTTGAAGAATTAGCAATAAGTGAATGCTGTTGAGGACTTGAAATCACAGTCTATCTAGTCAAATGAAAGTCATCAAGTGTTTTTGAAGATTTTGTGATAAATTGTCACAATGAAGAACAACTGTTTTGAAGAAAAACACATTTTGAGGAAATAGAACATTTGAAGAAAATCAACTTGAGGAATTTCACATTGGGCGGTGGCGTGACCCACCATATAAGAATGTTGATTACAGACGCCGCATACAATTGTCGTAGGGCCCTGAGAATCAATTTCTTCATTGATTTCTTCACACTCAGAATGACATTCTTCATTAGTTGAAGAAAATCGATTCATCATGTGTTGCACATCTAAGTCATCAATTTTGCATAATAGTTAGGATGTGTGCATGTTTTTACAAAACATTTGAAGATTCTAAGATATTTAGCTCACACCGCAACTTGCAAAACCTTTTCTCATCCAAGGGCTTAGTGAAGATATCTGCCAGTTGATCATCAGTCTTCACATGGTCGATGAGGATATTGCCCTTGAGGACATGGTCCCGAAGAAAAAAATGACGAATCTGGATGTGCTTGGTCTTTGAGTACTATACTGGGTTATATGCAATCTTGATAGAACTCTCATTGTCACAGTAGAGAGGCACATTCTTCATGTTGATGCCGTAGCCCTTGAGGGTTTGCTTCATCCATAGTAATTGAGCACAGCAAGATCCAGCAGCAATGTACTCAGCCTCGGCAGTGGAGAGTGATACACAGTTCTGCTTCTTTGAGGACCAGCAAACTAGTGATCTTCCGAGGAAATGGCATGTGCCAGAAGTTGACTTGCGATCCACACGGTCACCAACATAGTTAGAATCAGAATACCCTACCCGATGAAGATTTGAGCCCTTGGGATACCATAATCCTAGTGTTGGTGTGTGAGCTAAGTATCGAAGAATATGTTTCACACCCTTATGGTGTGATTCCTTAGGTTTTGCTTGAAAACGTGCACACATGCAAACACTAAGCATTATATCTGGCCTAGATGCACATAGATACAATAAAGAGCCAATCATAGAACGATATACCTGCTGATCGAAATCTTTACCATTTTCATCAGTGCCGAGGTGGCCGTTGGTAGGCCTTGGAGTCTTGGCACCTTTGCATTCTTGCATGTCGAATTTCCTCAGAACATCCTTGAGGTATTTCTCCTGTGATATGAAGATTCCATTGCTTTGTTGACGAATTTGAAGACCTAAGAAGAATTTCAGCTCCCCCATCATGGACATCTGATATTCTTCACTCATCATGTAGGCAAATTCATCACTGTATCGTTTGTCAGTACAACCAAATATGATATCATCGACATATATTTGACACACAAATAGCTCATTATCATAGGATTTAGTGAAAAGTGTTGGATCGAGTGAACCAGGTTTGAAGCCTTTCTTCATGAGGAATTCCTTGAGTGTATCATACCATGCCCGAGGGGCTTGCTTGAGACCATAAAGAGCCTTTTTGAGTCTGAAGACTTTGTCTGGATTCTTTGGATCCTCAAAACCTGGGGGCTGAGCAACATATACTTCTTCCTCAAGCTTACCATTGAGGAATGCACTTTTCACATCCATTTGATATAAGATGATGTTATGATGATTAGCATAAGCAAGTAGTATTCGAATAGCTTAAAGTCTAGCAACAGGTGCAAAAGTTTCATCGAAATCTATTCCTTCAACCTGGGTGTAGCCTTGGGCTACAAGTCGTGCCTTGTTCCTCACCACTTGACCGTCCTCATCTTGCTTGTTTCGGAAAATCCACTTGGTGCCGATGATGTTGTGCTTGCGAGGATCTGGTCGTTTGACGAGCTCCCATACGTCATTCAGCTTGAATTGAAGAAGTTCGTCTTGCATAGCTTGGATCCACTCCGGTTCCAGAAAAGCCTCAACAACTTTTGAGGGTTTTGTGATAGATACAAAAGAAAAGTGCCCACAAAAGTTAACTAAGTGTGAAGCTTTTGAGCGAGTGAGAGGACCTGGCGCGTTGATGTCGTTGAGGATTTTGTCAAGTTCTACTTCGTTTGCAATCCTTGGATGAGCTGGTTGAGGATTTTGTCTAGGCTGAGGAAGTGGTACTGGTGCAATTTCGTCAGGAGCATCTTCTTGATTTTCATCAGTGATGGGAATCGTTTCTTCACCAATTTCCTCAGTGGGGACAATGTCTTCAGTAGGCTTGAGCTTTATTGCTTCCTCAGGAGACAGCTTATCTGGATCAGAAGGCAATTGCTCTCTTTGCGAGCCATTAGTTTCATCGAACCGCACATCTACAGTCTCAACAACTTTGTTGTGATAGTTGTTGAAGACTCTGTAAGTGTGCGAGTCCTTTCCATAACCGAGCATAAAACCTTCATGTGCCTTAGGTGCAAATTTTGAGCTATGGTGAGGATCTCTAATCCAGCATTTTGCACCGAAGACTTTGAAATAACTTACATTGGGTTTCTTGTCAGTGAGGAGTTCATATGAGGTTTTCTTGAGGAATTTGTGAAGATATACCCTGTTGATGATATGGCATGCAGTGTTGATTGCTTCAGGCCAAAAGCGACGAGGAGTCCGATATTCTTCAAGCATAGTTCTTGCCATTTCAACCAGAGTCCTGTTCTTCCTTTCGGCGACACCATTCTGCCGAGGAGTATAAGGAGCAGATAATTCATGAGTAATACCAAGTTCATCAAGATAATCATCAAGACCAGTGTTTTTGAACTCAGTTCCATTATCACTCCTGATATGTTTGATCTTGATGCCAAAGTTCGTCGAGGCCCTTGAAGAAAATCGTTTGAAGATTTCCTGCACTTCAGTTTTATACACTATGATATGCACCCAAGTATATCTAGAATAATCATCAACTATGACGAAGCCATATAAAGATGCTGCATTGGTTAGTGTGGCATAGTGAGTAGGTCCAAATAAATCCATGTGAAGCAATTCGAATGGACGTGTAGTGGTCATGATAGTTTTCGAGGGATGCTTGGATCTGGTCATTTTCCTAGATTCACAAGCACCGCAGAGATGATCCTTAAGGAATTTGACCGATTCGATGCCGTTGACATGCTTCTTCTTCGCGAGCGTGTGCAAATTCCTCATGCCTGCATGACCTAGTCTTCGGTGCCACAGCCATCATTCTGAGGTTTTTGCTAGTAAGCAAGTGGCTGGTTGAGGACCTGTAGAGAAATCAACAATGTACAAATCCCCTCTTCTTACACCTTCGAAGACTTTGGATCTGTCAGATTCCATGATGACTACACATCTATATCTACCAAAGATAACAATCATATCAAGATCACAAGGCATCGAGACTGACATAAGGTTAAAACCAAGGGATTCAACAAGCATCACTTTGTCCATATGCCTATCCTTGGAAATAGCCACTTTGCCAAGTCCCAGTACCTTGCTTTTACCTTTGTCAGCATATGTGATTTGCTTCAGAGGTGATGGAGTTAGTGGCATATTCATTAGTAAGCTTTTCTCACTAGTCATGTGATGTGTGCAGCCACTATCAAGAACCCACTCAATATTCTTGGGTTTTTCATCCTGCAGATGAATTAGTACAGCTTACCATCTCATATGCTTCAGATTTGAAGAATATGATACTAATTTCATCAGATCAGTAATTTCATCATAACAGAAATGTAAGGACGTGTGAAATATTTCTATTTCATCAATCATTAGCTTGCGTCCTATCAAGCATTTCCTCAGGTCTCCAGCAAATTCTTCAGATGATGATTTTCATGTGGAGACTTGACCTGCAGAAGTGATTAGTTCGATTTCTTCACCACCCACATCTGAAGGGGTGGCAAAGCATTCATCATCCTGCGAGCACCATATGAGAAAGGTGGCATTGAAGCCAATGCACTTCTCTTAACAGTAGGGAGGGTTAAAGTACTCATATGAATATGCAGAGAACTGGTTACAGGATTTATGAACATAATGATTTGAGGATTAACGCTCATATTCATATTTCTTGTAGTTTCCCTGCACGTTAGACGCATTAGCACGGGTACGAGCATAGTTTTGACCAGTTGAGGATTTTGATCCTCTTGAAGACTTTGGTCCTCCTGAGGAATTTGATCCGGGGTTCAGATTCTTCAGTGGTGGTGTCATGAGGACATTCACCTGAAGATTTTCAAGACAGCTTTTGGGAACCCAGATTTTCCTCAGAGGAGGGCCATTCCTGCAGTTAGTTCCAACATATCGAGCAAATACTTCACTAGATTGATTTTTGAACAGTTTATAGTTGGAGTCAAATGACTCATGTGAGGAATAGGATAATTCGCATGAAAAGACAGTTAGATTAGCTGGATCAAAAGGAGGCCCAGTAGCAGCAACCCATGAGGTTTTGGGATACTGCTCAGGTTTCCAATAAGATCCATCAGCATTTAATTTCCTCTCAAAGGCAATTCCTTCTTTCCTCGGGTTCCTATTCAAGATCTGCTTTTTGAGCACATCACAAAGGGTTTGATGTCCTTTGAGGCTTTTGTACATGCCTGTCACGTACAATTCCTTCAACCCTGCATTTTCACCAGTAACATTTGTGTTTTCCTCAAGTGAGGAAATAGACACAGCAGGTGCAGTTGAAGAATTTCTAGCAATGGTAGCATTTGATGATTCTAGTGAGGAATTAGCAGTTTCGCGTTTAATGCATTTAAGACATGGAGGAATAAATTCAACTTGACCAGCGCTGATCTGTTGAGCTAGTAATGAATCATTTTCCATACGAAGATCATCATGAGACATCCTCAGCTTCTCAAGATCAAGCTTCCTTTGAAGAAATTCATAGGGAAGCTTCTCATGATCAGTGAGGAGTGTATCATAACGATCCTGAAGATTATCAAATCTAGACTGAAGACTTTTCACATCATCAGTGAGGATTTGGGTAAGGTTCATTTCATCATTCAAGAGATCATCACTTTTATCTAGCAGTTTCTGAAGCTTTTCCAGAACAGTTTGTTGTTTAGTGGCAATGATAGAAAGTTTACTGTAACTGGGTTTCTTATAATCATTAGGTTCACAGTCACTTGAATCAGAGGAGGAGGCATTATTTGGTACCTTTGAACCTTTTGCCATGAAGCAATAGGTTGGAGCGAAGTCATCAGCATAGTCATCAGTATGGATGGTGCAATCATTTTCTTCAAGATTGAAGATTGACTTGCTGACGAAAGTGGTTGCCAGTGCAAGACTAGCCTGTCCGGATTCTGAGTCTTCATCAGAACCCTCTTCTTCATCACATTCCTCTGATTCTGCCTCGGAGTCCATTTCCTTGCCAATAAGTGCCCGAGACTTTCTGAAACTAGTCTTCTTGTGTGATGAGGTCTTTGAAGATGAGGATTTTTAAGATTTCTTCTTCTTCTTCGAGTCATCAGAACTGTCATCCTTGTATTTCTTCTTCTTTGATTCCTTTCCCCAACGGGGACAATCAGCAATGTAATGACCTGATTTCTTGCACTTGTGACAGGTTCATTTCTTGTAGTCCTCAGATGAAGATTCTGATTTCCTCATGTCTCTTCTTGAAGATTTACCGAACTGGCCACGTCGTATAAATCTCTGGAATTTCCTCACGAGCATTGCAAGCTCCTGTCCAAATTCTTCAGGGTCACAAAAGCTGTCATCTGTGTCTTCTTCTTCAAATGAGGAAATTGCTCTAGCCTTCAGTGCACGTGGTCTGGAATAGCTTGGTCCATATAGATCTCTCTTTTCTTCTAGCTGGAATTCATGAGTATTTAGCCTTTCAAGTATATCAGCTGGATCAAGCATCTTGTAGTCTGGTCTTTCTTGAATCATCAGAACTAAAGTATCAAATGAAGAATCCAAAGATCTCAGCAGTTTCTTCACAACTTCATGATCAGTGATGTCTCGAGCTCCCAGTGCTTGCAGTTCATTTGATATGTCGGTGAGGCGATCAAAGGTGTCTTGGCAGCTTTCATTGTCATTTCTCTTGAAGCGATTGAAGAGATTGCAAAGAATATCAACTCGAGAGTTACGCTAGGTTGATACTCCTTCATTTACCTTGCACAGTCTCTCCCAGATCAGTGTTGCACAGCACAAAGCACTTACTCTTCCAAACTGGCCTGGGCTCAGATGGCCACAGATGATGTTCTTCGCTTGAGAATCGAGTTGCTTGAATTTCTTCACATCAGCAGCAGAGACACTGGCAGAGATGATGGGGACGCCATGTTCCACAATATACCAGAGATCATTATCAATAGCTTGTAGATGCATTTGCATTTTGTTCTTCCAGAAGGGAAAGTTCTTTCCTTCGTAGGTAGGACATGCTGCAGTCACCTTAAACATGGCTGCAGTCGACATAACTAAAACTCCAGGTGGTTAAACCAAAATCTCACAGAACAAGGGAGTACCTTGCTCTGATACCAATTGAAAGCACGTTATATCGACTAGAGGGGGGGTGAATAGGAGATTTTTAGAATTTCATCACTGAGGAAATTCCTTTTGAGGAAATTCCTCACTGATGACTAACTTACAGCGGAAACAGTAAAGGATCAGAAGTGCAAAGTTTCACAACATCAGTTTTTCAGAGTGAAGAATGTGAAAACAGATTGCACTGTGAGCAGGCACGCAGAATACAGATGAGGATTAACTGACGTGAAGAATTTGGAGTTGAGGAAATTCAGAGAAAGTCTTCAACAAATTCTTCAAACAGTCGTAGTGAAAGTCATCAACACATAATACGAGGAAAGTAAGGAGTTGAGGAATTAGAACCCGTTTCTCACTGAAGACAGTCGTTGATGACCCAGTTCCAACTGCTGTGACAGTCGTGCATCTGGTTTGGAGCGGCTTGGCATTGAAACCAAAGGACACACAGTCCCGGGACACACAGTCCCTACCGTATTCTCCTTGAGCTAAGGACACACAGTCCTCGCCCAACACTCGTGGTAAGTCTTCAGGGTAGACTTCCAAACCCTCACAAACTTGGTCACCAAGCGATCCACAATTGACTGCTGGAAAGCTCTAGACCATGAGGCCTAACCGTCTGGAAGATGCACATTCCTCAAAGGTAAAAGGCTTCAGTCCCACACAGGAACAACTTCTTCAGTGATGCTCAATCACTAGGTTTGGTTTGTGGTTTCGGTGTATGGTGTATTTCCTCACTGATGAATTACTCTCGAAGGCTTTGAGGAATTGGGTTGCTCTTATGACAAGTGTCAGTTTCTAAAGGAGCAGCCAACCAGCTAGTGGTTGTGGCTATTTATAGCCTGGGAGCATCCCGACATGATTTGACACTAATGCCCTTAAATAATATGACCGTTGGAGTGGATAAGACCAGTGACTTGGCGTGGCTATCGACACGGTCGGAACCCTCAACTGTGAGAGTCCTCATGTCACTCATTTTCCTCACTTGAGGCTCTTGGTAGGATTAGGCCTGGGTTGAGCATCATGAGGAAATTCATTCCAAAGTGTAACTTCGACCCCCTTTAACAGTACGGTGTTCCTATTACTCAAATGCGAAGAAAATAAAAAATAAAGTGTAAATCTTCATGCTTCAAATTCTTCAGAGTGATTTTCTTCAGGACACACCGGACTTCTCAATATCAGTATCTTCATGAGGAATATCAATTTCATCGCAGATTCCTCGCGATTCTTTTCTTCAGCTTCAAACCAATTTCTTCAACTGAAGACATACATTTTTAGGGGTCGATATTCTTCAAATATCTCAAACTCCTGAATGACTTATAGATCCTGTGTACACTCATAAACACATTAGATTCTTAACCTATAAGTCTTCAAACCACCAAAATCACTAAGGGGCACTAGATGCACTTACAGGAGTCCAAACGGAACGAAACTTCCAAAAAGATTTTTTGCGAAATAGAAGAAGACCGGGAAGCCTGAGAATCAGGGCAGAGGGCCACTAGGGACCCCACAAGCCCCCTAGTCGCGGCCGTGGTGGGGGCAGCGCCTCCCAGGCTTGTGGGCTCCCTGGGCCACCTCTGCCCTAGGTCTTCCGACTATATATTCCCTAAAATCCCAGAAAAAATCAAGAGATCATCGAAAGTACTTTTTCGCTGCTGCAAGCTTCTGTCTCCGCAAGATCCCATTTGGGGCCCGTTCTGGTGCCCTTCCGGAGGGGGATTCAGATACGGAGGGCTTATTCATCAACACCATGACCTCTCCGATGATGCGTGAGTAGTTCACCACAGACCTACGGGTCCATAGCTAGTAGCTAGATGGCTTCTTCTCTCTATTGGATCTTCAATACAAAGTTCACCATTATATTCATGGAGATCTATCCGATGTAATCTTATTTTGTGTTGTGTTTGTCGAGATCCGATGAATTGTGGATATATGATCAGATTATCTATGAATCTTATTTGAGTTTCTTCTTATCTCTCTTATGCATGATTTCATATCCTTGTAATTCTCTTTGAGTTGTGGGTTTTGTTTGGCCAGCTTGATCTATGATTCTTGCAATGGGAAAAGTGCTTGGTTTTGGGTTCATATCGTGCGTTGACCTCACCAAGTGAGAGAAGGGGTAGCAAGGCACGCATCGTGTTGTCGCCATCAAGGGTAAAAAGATGGGGTTTTCATCATTGGTTTGAGTTTATCCCTCTACATCATGTCATCTTGCTTAAGGCGTTACTCTGTTCGCCATGAACTCAATACACTAGATGCATGCTGGATAGCGGTCGATGTGTGGAGTAATAGTAGTAGATGCAGAAAGTATCGGTCTACTGTCTCAGACATGATGCCTATATGTATGATCATTGCCTTAGATATCGTCATGACTTTGCGCGGTTCTATCAATTGCTCGACAGTAATTTTTTCACCCACCGTGATATTTTCTATTTTGAGAGAAGCCTCTAGTGAACACCATGGCCCCCGGGTCTACTTCACATCATATTTTCAGCCTTACACTTTTACTTCGTTGCACTTTCCGCCTTCAGATCTCACTTTGCAGTCAATCTTGAAGGGATTGCCAACCCCTTTATAGCGTTGGGTGCAAGCTCTTTTGTGTTTGTGCAGGTACTCTGGACTTGACAAGATTCTTTTACTGGATTGATACCTTGGTTCTCAAACCGAAAGAAATACTTACTGCTCCTGTGCTGCATCGCCCTTTCCTCTTCAAGGGAAAAACCAACGCAAGCTCAAGAGATGACAGAAGATTTCTGTCGCCGTAGCAGAAGAATTTCTGGTGCCTATGCCGGGGAGGGTCAAGTCAAAAACTCATCCAAGTAAGGTTCGCAAACTCATCTCTTGCATTTACGTTTTTGCCTCTCGTTTTCCTCTCCCCCCCTTCTGAAAAAAATTTTACAAAAAAATCTTTGCCTTCTTCGTTTGCCTTTTCGTTCGACCTTTTCTCTCGCTTGCTTTTTGTTTGCTTGTGTGCTTGCTTGCTTGCCGAAGTCACCATGACTGAAAACACCAAACTTTGTGACTTCTCAAATACTAATAATAATGATTTTATTAGTACTCCGATTACTCCTGCCACTAGTGCGGAGTCATACGAAATCAATTCCTCTTTGCTGAATCTTGTTATGAAAGAGCAATTCTCCGGTCTTCCTAGTGAAGACGCCACATCCCATCTTAATACCTTCATAGAACTTTGCGATATGCAAAAGAAGAAAGATGTGGATAATGATGTGATTAAATTGAAGATTTTTCCTTTCTCATTGCGAGATCGAGCAAAAACTTGGTTTTTGTCTTTGCCCAAAAATAGTATCGATTCTTGGGATAAGTGCAAAGATTCTTATATATCCAAGTATTTTCCGCCGGCTAAGATTATCTCTCTCCGTAATGATATCATGAATTTTAAGCAACTTAATCATGAACATGTTGCACAATCTTGGGAGAGAATGAAATTGATGATTAGAAATTGTCCCGCTCATGGCTTGAGTCTTTGGATGATTATACAAATCTTTTACGCTGGCTTGAATTTCACTTCTAGAAATATCTTGGACTCCACGACTGGTGGAACGTTCATGGAAATCACGTTAGGAGAAGCTACAAAACTCCTAGACAATATCATGACGAACTACTCTCAGTGGCACACTAAAAGGTCACCTACTAGTAAAATGGTACACGCTATAGAAGAAATTAACTCATTAAGTGCTAATGAATTTGGTTGCTAGTAGAAGTGCTCCTTTAGATCCTAATGATATCCCCTTGTCTTCCTTGATTGAGAGTAGCAACGCTAGCTTGGACGTTAATTTTGTTGGTAGGTATAATTTTGGCAACAACAATTCTTTTAGAGGAAACTATGTTCCTAGGCCTTTTCCTAGTAACTCCTCTAATAACTTTGGCAACTCCTACAACAATACTCATGGAAATTACGATAGATTACCCTCTGATCGTGAGAGTAATATCAAAGAGTTTATCAACTCGCAAAAGATTTTCAATGCGTCCATAGAGGAAAAACTACTCAAAATTGACGATTTGGCTAAGAGCGTTGATAGAATTTCTAGTGATATTGATGCTTTGAAAGTTATATGTGCTCCTCCCAAGATCAATATGGATGAAACTTTGAAAGCTATGCGTGTTTCCATGAGTGAGAGCAAAGAAAGAACCGCCCAAGTTCGTGCTAGACGTGAATAGCTTAAAAAGGCGTGTTCTCGTGATAAGAATCACGAAGATCTTAAAGTGCTTGGTGTGACTCCCATTGAATCTTTGTTTTCTTGTGTCAAACCTAATGATGATGGGGCTGGATATGAATCCACCTTGGTTGAAAAACGCCCCAATGATTCGGAGTCCATCTATATTGATGCAAAAAGCATTGAAAGTGGAGTAGAGGATATTAAAACTTTGAGTAGTAATGAAATTACTACTTTGGATTTCAAGGAATTCAATTATGATAGTTGCTCCTTGATTGAATGCATTTCCTTGATGCAATCCATGCTAAACTCTCCACACACTTATAGCAAAAACAAGGCCTTTACTGATCATATCGTCGAAGCTATGATAAAATCTCTTGAAGAGAAACTTGAATTGGAAGTCTCTATCCCTAGAAAGCTTCATGATGAGTGGGAACCTACTATCAAAATCAAAATCAAAAACTATGAATGCAATGCTTTGTGTGATTTGGGTGCTAGTGTTTCCGTGATTCCAAAGTCTTTATGTGATGTTCTGGGTTTTAATGAGATTGAAAAGTGTTCTCTTAATTTGCATCTTGCGGATTCTAATGTCAAGAAACCCATGGGAAGGATCAATGATGTTCTTATTATTGCAAATAGGAACTATGTACCCGTGGATTTCATTGTGCTTGACATTGATTACAATCCTACATGCCCTATTATTCTTGGTAGACCTTTCCTAAGGACTATCGGTGCTATCATCGATATGAAGGAAGGGAATATTAGATTTCAATTTCCTTTAAAGAAGGGCATGGAGCACTTTCCTAGAAAGAAAATAAGATTGCCTTATGAATCCATGATGAGGGTACTTATGGTTTGAGCACCAAAGACGACGATACGTGATTCTATCGCCTTATGCCTAGCTAAGGGCGTTAAACAATAGCGCTTGTTGGGAGGCAACCCAATGAATTTATTTCTTTGTCTTTCTCTTTTGTTGCATCCACACTATCATAATTCTGTTATGATTGTGTTTTTTGTGTTTCTTTTTGTGTTTGAGCCAAGCAAAACCTTTATGACTAGTCTTGGTGATGGTTGTTTGATCCTGGTGGAAAAAGACAGAAACTTTTCGCTCACGAGATGATTTTTCATTTTTATTCAGAAAGAGATTTTGAGTTGACTATTTTTGCTGCTGGTTGATATGCCTTTTGCCCAGGCAGTAGTAATTTATCAGAATTTTTGAGGTACCAGAAGTATACGAAGTATACAGATTGCTACAGACTGGTCTGTTTTTGTTGAGTTGGTTGCTTGTTTTGATGAAACTATGGATAATATCGGGGGGTACTAGCCATGGAAAAGTGAGAATACAGTAATCTAACACCAATATAAATAGAAATCAAGATTGCTACCGTACCTAAAGAGGTGGTAGTTTGTTTTCTTGTGCTAATGTTATCACGAGTTTCTGTTTAAGTTTTGTGTTGTGAAGTTTTCAAGTTTTGGGTGATGTTCTCATGGACAAAGAGATAAGGAGTGGAAATAGCTCAAGCTTGGGGATGCCCAAGGCATCCCAAGCCAAATTCAAGGACACCAAAAAGCCTAAGCTTGGGGATGCCCCGGGAAGGCATCCCCTCTTTCGTCTTCAATCCATCGGTAACACTACTTGGAGCTATATTTTTATTCACCACATGATATGTGTTTTGCTTGGAGCGTCTTGTATCGTAGGAGTTTTTTCTTTTTGTTGTGTCACAATCATCCTTGCTGCACACCTTTAGAGAGAGACATGAACTCATCGTGATTTTGCTAGAATGCTCATCGTGCTTCACTTATATCTTTTGAGTTAGATAACTTAGATCTTTTAGAGCACGGCGGTGCATGACTTGGTAGTTGGTTTATGCTATGAAAGTAGTCCCAAAGGTGATAGGTACCCAAAGAGGATACAAAAACCTCCATATTCATGTGCATTGAGTAGAAAGAGAAGTCTTGATTCCTCTCAATTAGTTTTGAGATGTGGATTTGGTCATATTAAGAGTTATGTTAGTAGGGTGTTGTGAATCTAGAAATACTTGTGTTGAAGTTAGTGATTCCCGTAGCATGCACGTATGGTGAACCGCTATGTTAGGAAGTCGGAGCATAATTGATCTATTGATTGTCATCCTTTTTGTTGAGGTTGGGATCGCGCAATGGTTAACACCTACCAACCCTTCCCCTGGGAGTATGCGTTTAGCACTTTGTTTCGATTACTAAAAAAACTTTCGCAACAAGTATGTGAGTTCTTCATGACTAATGTGAGTCCATGGTATAGATGCACTTTCACCTTCCACCATTGCTAACCTCTCTAGTGCCGTGCAATTTTCGTCGATGCACAAACCCACCATATGCCTTCCTCAAAACAGCCACCATACCTACCTACTATGGCATTTTCATAGCCATTCCGAGATATATTGCCATGCAACTCCCACCGTTCCGTCTCATGACTTGTGCCGTCACTCTCATATTGCCATTGCATGATCGTAAGATAGCTAGCGAGATGTTTCAACGTCATACGCCAAGCTAGATCGTTGCATATCCCGGTACACTGCCGGAGGCATTTCCTATAGAGTCATTTCTAAGCTTTGAGGTGTGAGTAAATAAAAGTGTGATGATCATCATTATTAGAGCATTGTCCCTTGTGAGGAAATAAAAAAAGAGAGGCCAAAGCGCCCAAATAAAAAAAGAGAGAAAAAAGTGGCCCAAGATCCCAAATAAATTTTTTTATAAAAATAAATAAAAAAGAGAGAAAAAGAGAGAAGGGACAATGCTACTATCTTTTTCCACACTTGTGCTTCATGATAGCACCATGTTCTTCATGATTGAGAGCCTCTCGTTTCGTCACCACCATATGCTAGTGGGAATCTTCATTATATAACTTGGCTTGTATATTCCAATGAAGGGCTTCATCAAAATTGGCCTAGGTCTTTGTGAGCAAGCAATTTGGATGCACACCCACTAGTTCTCCTTTTGAGCCTTCACATATTTATAGTTCTAGTGCATCCTTTGTATGGCAATCCCTACTCATTCACATTGATATCTATTAATGGGCATCTCCATAGCCCTTTGATACGCCGAGTCAATGTGACCATCTCCTCCTTTTTTGTCTCGCAACCACCACCACACTCTATTCCACCTATAGTGCTATATCCATGGCTCACGCTCATGTATTGCGTGATAGTTATAAAAAGTTTGAGAAATTAAGAGTGCGAAAACAATTACTTGGCCAATGCCGGGGTTGTGCATGATTTACATTAGTTGTGTGAGGATGATAGAGCATAGCCAGACTATATGATTTTGTCAAGATAACTTTCTTTTGCCTTGTTATTTTAAAAGTTCATGATTACCTTGCTAGTTTGCTTGAAGTATTTTTTTTCATGTTAATAGCAAACTATTGTTTTGAATCTTACGGATCTGAACATTCATGTCACATGAAAGAAGTTGCAAAGGACAACTATGCTAGGTAGCATTCCACATCAAAAATTCATTCTTTATCACTTCCCTACTCGAGGACGAGCAGGAGTTAAGCTTGGGGATGCTTGATACGTCTCCAATGTATCTACAATTTTTGATGGTTTCATGCTATTATCTTGTCAAACTTTGGATGCTTTGTATGCCTTTTATATCTTTTTTGGGACTACCTTATTAACTTAGTGCCAAGTGCGAGTTCCTATTTTTTTCATGTTTTTGACCCCTTTCAGAGGAGGATTTTAAACGGAGACCAAACGGAACGAAACTTCCAAAAAGATTTTTTCCAAAACAGAAGATGATCGGGAAGCCTGAGAATCAGGGCAGGGGGCCAGCAGGGACCCCACAAGCCCCCTAGCCGCCGCCAGGGGGGGCCCGCGCCTCCCAGGCTTGTGGGATCCCTGGGCCACCTCTGCCCTATGTATTCCGCCTATATATTCCCTAAAATCCCAGAAAAAATCAAGAGATCATCGAAAGTACTTTTCCGCCGCCGCAAGCTTGTGTCTCCACAAGATCCCATCTGGGGCACGTTCTCACTACTGAAATTCAGAAATTTGTCGTCTGCCAAACCGGACGGCAAAGGGTGCAACCACGGACGGCAAAGTAGACGGTAAAAAAAATCCGGTGAAGAGGTTCTTTGCCGTCAGCTTTCCCAAAGAGGATGGAAAAGAATCTTTGCCATGAGGGGGCAGACGGCAAATTAACTGGGACGACAAAGGGTGCAACGTCCCCGTTAAGTGTTAACGGCAGGCCTCCTCCCTTTGCCGTCTACCTCCCCTCCTTTGCCATGTGGGGGCAGACGGCAAAGAGGGGAGAGAGGGGGCAGATTCCCCCCTTTGCCGTCTGCCTCCCCCCTTTGCTATGTGGGGGCAGACGGCAAAGAGGAGAGAGAGAGGGGGCAGATTCCCCCCTTTGCCGTGTGCCTCCCCCTCTTTGCCATGTGGGGGCAGACGGCAAAGAGGGGAACCAGCCCCTTTTTTATTTATTTTTTGTTATATCCAGCATTTTTAACAATAATCAGGATATATATATATATTTGACACAAATAAATTTCTTTCCGTACTCATAACCATATTAAAATAACCTCTTATATCCAACTTTCAAGTTGCATCCACGGGCATACAAAGTTTCATATATTACACCAGTTTCATCCACGTGCATACAAAGTTTCATATATTCATATACTACAATAGTTTCAATACAAGCCATGGTACAAGAAATCATCTTCAAGCATTCCATCAATATTTTCCAAGCTTCCCGTGAAGTGAAGGTAATCTGCAAAATGATAAATAAGAAAGTTAGAAGAATAATACTAGATGAAGTAGTGTATATATAGGTTATTTCGGAGATAAATTAGCTAAGTATAGACCATTTCAGAGATAACTAAGCTAATTATGTCACTTAGGTGGAACCCTAGCTAACTATAGGTCGTTTCGGAGCTAACTTGGGTAAAATAGGTCATTCCGGAGCAAACTATGCTTATTAAGCCATTTTTGATCTAGCTAGGCTAATTATAGGCCATTTAATACATAAGTTAGGGGGAATAGGTCATGTTGCAGCTACGTAAGCCTTATTATGTCATTTCGAGGATAATTAGCTAAGTATAGGTCATTTTTTATTAAATAGACTATTTAGGAGCTAACTAAGCTAATTATGTCATTTAGATGGATAATTAGCCAATTTAGGCTTTGTTGGATGAGTCTAAGCTACATAGAATAAGAGAAAGAGAAGAAGAAGTAAAAGAAGGAGGAGGAGGAGGAGGAGGAGGAGAAGGAGAAGGACGAGGAGAAGAAGAAAAAAGGAAGAAGGAGAAGGAGAAGGAGGAAGAAGAAGGAGAAGGAGGAGCTCCTTCTCCTTCTTCTCCTCCTTCTCCTCCTTCTTATCCTCCTCCCTCTCCTTCTTCTTCTTCTCCTCTTCTTCTTCTTCTTCTTTCCTTTCATTTTTCCTCTTTCTTCTCCTCTCGTCCCCTTCTTCGGGCTAAATTGGCTAAGAATGCCTTTTTGGAGCTAATTATGTCATTTCGAGGATAATTAGCTAAGTATAGGTCATTTTTATTAAATAGACCATTTAGGAGCTAACTAAGATAATTATGTCATTTAGATGGATAATTAGCCAATTTAGGCTTTGTTGGATGAGTCTAAGCTACGTAGAATAAGAGAAAGAGAATAAGAAGTAAAAGAAGGAGGAGGAGGAGGAGGAGAAGGAGAAGGAAGAGGATAAGAAGAAGAAAAGAAGAAGGAGAAGGAGAAGGAGGAAGAAGAAGGAGAAGTAGGAAGAAGGAGGAAGAAGAAGGAGAAGGAGGAGCTCCTTCTCCTTCTTCTCCTCCTTCTCCTCCTTCTTCTTATCCTCCTCCCTCTCCTTCTTCTTCTTCTCCTATTCTTCTTCTTCCTTCCTTTCATTTTTCCTCTTTCTTCTCCTCTCGTCCCCTTCTTCGGGCTAAATTGGCTAAGAATGCATTTTTGGAGCTAATTATGTCATTTCGAGGATAATTAGCTAAGTATAGGTCATTTTTATTAAATAGACCATTTAGGAGCTAACTAAGCTAATTATGTCATTTAGATGGATAATTAGCCAATTTAGGCTTTGTTGGATGAGTCTAAGCTACGTAGAATAAGAGAAAGAGAAGAAGAAGTAAAAGAAGGAGGAGGAGGAGGAGGAGGAGGAAAAGGAGAAGGAAGAGGAGAAGAAGAAGAAAAGAGGAAGGAGAAGGAGAAGGAGGAAGAGGAAGGAGAAGGAGGAGCTCCTTGTCCTTCTTCTCCTCCTTCTTCTTATCCTCCTCCCTCTCCTTCTTCTTCTTCTCCTATTCTTCTTCTTCCTTCCTTTTATTTTTCCTCTTTCTTCTCCTCTCGTCCCCTTCTTCGGTCTAAATTGGCTAAGAATGCCTTTTTGCAGCTAATTATGTCATTTCGAGGATAATTAGCTAAGTATAGGTCATTTTTTATTGAATAGACCATTTAGGAGCTAACTAAGCTAATTATGTCATTTAGATGGATAATTAGCCAATTTAGGCTTTGTTGGATGAGTCTAAGCTACGTAGAATAAGAGAAAGAGAAGAAGAAGTAAAAGAAGTAGGAGGAGCAGGAGGAGGAGAAGGAGAAGGAAGATGAGAAGAAGAAGAAAAGAAGAAGGAGAAGGAGAAGGAAGAGGAGAAGAAGAAGAAAAGAAGAAGGAGAAGGAGAAGGAGGAAGAAGGAGGAAGAAGAAGGAGAAGGAGGAGCTCCTTCTCCTTCTTCTCCTCCTTCTCCTCCTTCTTCTTATCCTCCTCCCTCTCCTTTCTCCTCTTCTCCTCTTCTTCTTCTTCCTTCCTTTCATTTTCCTCTTTCTTCTCCTCTCGTCCCCTTCTTCGGTCTAAATTGGATAAGAATGCCTTTTTGGAGCTAATTATGTCATTTCGAGGATAATTAGCTAAGTATAGGTCATTTTTTATTAAATAGACCCTTTAGGAGCTAACTAAGCTAATTATGTCATTTAGATGGATAATTAGCCAATTTAGGCTTTGTTGGATGAGTCTAAGCTACGTAGAATAAGAGAAAGATAAGAAGAAGTAGGAGGAGGAGGAGGAGGAGAAGGAGAAGGAAGAGGAGAAGAAGAAGAAAAGAAGAAGGAGAAGAAGAAGAAAAGAAGAAGGAGAAGGAGGAGGAAGACGGAGGAAGAAGAAGGAGAAGGAGGAGCTCCTTCTCCTTCTCCTCCTCCTTCTCCTCCTTCTTGTTATCCTCCTCCCTCTCCTTCTTCTTCTTATCCTCTTCTTCTTCTTCCTTCCTTTCATTTTTCCTCTTTCTTCTCCTCTCGTCCCCTTCTTCGGGCTAAATTGGCTAAGAATGCCTTTTTGGAGCTAGTTATGTCATTTCGAGGATAATTAGCTAAGTATAGGTCATTTTTATTAAATAGACCATTTAGGAGCTAACTAAGCTAATTATGTCATTTAGATGGATAATTAGCCAATTTAGGCTTTGTTGGATGAGTCTAAGCTACGTAGAATAAGATAAAGAGAAGAAGAAGTAAAATAAGGAGGAGGAGGAGGAGGAGGAGAAGGAGAAGGAAGAGGAGAAGAATAAGAAAAGAAGAAGGAGCAGGAGAAGGAGGAAGAAGGAGGAAGAAGAAGGAGAAGGAGGAGCTAACTAAGCTAACTAAGCTAATTAAGCTAACTAAGCTTACTAAGCTAACTAAGCTAACTAAACTAACTAAGATAACTAAGCTAACTATGTCATCTAGCTATCTTTTATTAAATAGGTCTTTTTGGAGCTAACTAAGCTAATTATGTCATCTAGCTATCTTTTATTAAAACACTAGGAATAACATACCTAAGTTAGGGTCAAGCACGGTGGCTCTGGCTTGTTTCACCTGGAGAAGGCTGCCCTGGAGAAGGCTGCCCTGGAGAAGGCTCGATTGTAGAAGGGTCGTGCGATGCGTTTCGAGACATATTCTGCACCAAACATCGTTTGCAATGTGTAGTTAGCATGAGGACACTCTTAAGATCACTCCACTGAAATGAAATTCACCGTCCCCGCCACGTTAACGACTGGCATCGGTGGAGGTACTTAGCCGTTCTTCTCACACATAGCATGTACATTTGGTTTCGACAAGTCAAACTTTTTATTTATTAATGAAACGGACATTCAAATGCAAGATTTGAAATAACATGAAGAAGAAACTTACCACGAAGAGCTCGTATATGGCCCTGGTAGACGCATCATTCCGTGCCCTCTCTGCCTCCACCAATGCAGTCATCCTCTCCTCCAGCTCCCTAATTTCCTTATCCTTCTCCGCCATAGCCGCCTGCATTGCCTCTCTCTCTTTCTGAATAGCAGCCTACAACACAACTCATAGTTAGCATATTGGTTCCAACGGACAACATAATGTGGAAAGATATTTGAGTCCATTAAACTAACCTCGATGGCGAGCTCGACTGGCCGTGCACGATGTGTTATCTCCGGACAAGAGCTCGTTTCGCGTGCCTTTATCTGCCGGAGAGAGCTAGGGCAATGTATAAGGCCGTCTCCAATGGCGATTGAGCCATGGGGCCTCCCGTTGCCAGCTATCATCACCAGCTCTGGATCAATAGGCCCCTCGCTCGGGTTAAAGTCCTCCCCTTTCCTCGCCTTCCCGTGATCTCTGTACTTCACGAGCTTGTCGTGGGAGGAGATGTTGGTGAAGTTTTCTGGATGCTCGAGGTCAGACTCAAAGAATGCCTTGACCTTCTTGTACGAGGCAGTATGGGCCATCGCATACAGGTCGTACATCGGTGGCGCCTCCATCTTATTGTGACGCGCCTAAAAGAGAGAGAGAGGAAAATTGTATTGGTAAAGGGCTGAAGATAGCATTAAGAATGAATTGCATGAGGCATGAAGCAAACCACATATCCAGTTCTCGCCAAATTGGATTAAGTTGACGCTCCCTTGATGGTGTGGCACGCCAACCATTTTGCCACGCCTCTCCTTGGTGTTGTTGTGGCTGGCCTCCCACGTTTCGGAGCACCACTGATCCACCAAGGCCTCCCAACAATCCATCTTATCCACACACCATCTCGGGGGCACCTAAGTTAATAAAGAGAAATTTGAGCGCATAAGAACCAAATCAAGGAAACTAACTACAAAGCCTTAATAATATGTAATTACCTTCATGTAATGATCCTTCTCCATCTTAGCATCACGACACTTCGCCTTGTCAAGCCTAATACGCCGCGTGGCATAGTAGTCTCGAACAGCCTGCACCTGAGCCTCGTGCCGAAAGTTTTGAAGTAGGCGGCGACATTCGGTTTCGATAACCTTTGTCGCGTCCTCCTCGTATCCCTCCTCACACCTGTAGTAGGTCTGCAAACGAGACAACACCGATTAGTACAATAAATAGCTATGGTTGATTTATAATTGTGTGAAAGAGAAATTACCCATAACTTTTGGATCACCATGCCCGCCCTCGTGTCACACAAAACACCGTCGATCTCCACCTCCGGCGGGGCCGGGGCACCCAAGTAGTGCTCCCAGGTCATTCCTACCTCTCGCTCCCGACCGGGCAACGTAACAAACCCTGGGAAGTTTTGACGGCAAAGAACACCAAGGACGCTGTTGGGCTTGCGGACACCCTTGGCAACAATCCAACCCCTACAGTATGACAAATTAAAGCCAAAACATTAGATATTTGAGAAAACGCGAAGGCAAAAGGTTAAATAAGAGTAAATTAACTTACTTGTCTCCATTTGGCCTAATCGACCACCTCTGCTCGGGGGTCGCTGGCACGAGCGGGAGCCCCGAACTACCACGCTGGTAGACGGTAGCCCCCTCACCCAGCTCCTCGTCGCTACCAGCATGGCCACTTGCCTCAGGCCAGGTATCCCACTGGGTCTCTTGGGACGTACCCTCATCCTTGCTTTGTTCCGGAGTCGCCAGGAAGGAAGCCTCTGGGACAGGAGTCTCGTGGGTCGAAGGCTCGTCGACCTGAGGCTCGTCGACCCGAGGCTCGTGAACCGGAGACCGTGTAGCCTCCACCTCAGACGAATCCACCCTAGAAGTACTGTGCTCAGGTGAATCAACTTGGGGTGGTGGCGGAGACCGTGTAGCCCTACCTCTCCCGCGGCCACGTGTACCTTTAGTACAACATAAATACCAACATGAGTAATAAAATGTATATAAATACCAATATGCATACAACATGAGTACAACATAAATACCAACATGAATACAACGTGTACCTTTAGTGCCTCTCGGCTTCGCGGGGGGTCGACCTCCTCTCACGGGGGGCGCTCCTTGCAAAGTAGAGAGCAACACTCTCCGAAGAGGCGAGGCAGGAATGGAAGTACCCATCCCATCACCCGCCGATGAAGAAGCAGCCGCGGAGTGCTTTCGACCCTTTCCCACCATCTTTCAACACCTGTCATGACAAAGAGTAAATGAAATTAGTACAACATAAATACAAACAGGAGTAATAAAATGTATATAATTTAAGTGTATCATCGTCATAAATACCAACATGACTAATAAAAATTGAATACCTAACATGAACTCAAAATTTATATATAGTATAATAGTTGAATACCTGACATGAACTAATAACAATCGTCCTCGTCTATATATGCTTCGGGGTCAATAAATGCATCATGATCATCACTATCATCAATAAATGCATCATCATCATCACTATCACGAAGAACATGTGGAAGGCCACCATTATGTAATCGGTCAAGAAGTGACAGGTCATCCGCAGCAGTAACCTCTTCTTCTTCCAGCTCTTCCTATTCGGGCTCACGGGTTAAGACGGATTCACTGTCGCTGTCTACTTCAATGTTCTGGGGTGAAGTAGAGCGGTTCTTGAAACGTTTCTTGGAAGAATTCTCCTTCATATGTGTCTGGGTTAATGTGAGGTTCGTAATCCTCTTCATTAGGTGTAGGTGGTCTAAAATGTGGTGGCACTTCATAAACGACATCCCAACCTTTGAGATTTGGATCAGTTTGGCAGGCCCACGGTAGATAGAAAACTTGTGTCGCCTGTTGAGCCATAATATAGACATCGGGAACATCTAAGTGGGCGTTTTGGTTGATTTCGACTAGTCCTATATGTTCATGAGTCCTTCTAGTCTCCCTCGGCTCAAACCAATAACATTTGAAGACTACGACGGTCGGTGGGTTTTCACCATAGAATAGAAGTTCATAAATTGCTTCAACTCTTCCATAATACTTGGTGACTCCTTCGCCGATAGCAGAGACAAAACACTTTGTAGTCTTTAGGTCGGGCATAGATAGCTCTTTGCCAAAGGTACTAAAGTGATACCCGTTGATGTTGTATTTGTCAATTGAACGGACCTTATAGTCAAAACCATTAGCGACTTGTCTCAACTCGGCGCCCATAGACTCTGCATCAGCCTACAAGTTTAATACGAAAGAATGGATGCATTAGCCGCAAATTAGACCAATAAATCAAATGGGCCCTTAATGTTAATAAATTACCCTTTGTTTGAACCAAGTGATGAAACCGGGATAGTCGCCTCCATGCTTTGCAAGAAGCTCATAATCTTCGACGGAATCCTTTTCGATGACCGCTCCATCCGAGAATTCGGCGACGTATCGACTATATCAAATATCCGGGAATAAGAGTAGTTCAAAGCAATTAGAAGTTGCGGAACAATAAATTACCGAGAACTTACTCGATGTACGGCCGCACTTGTTTTAGGTTGGTGAAGATATACAATGAAATGGTCCGCCATTCTTTGACATCCAACGATTTCCCTTTCGAAGCACCGGATGGTGCGAGCTTACCTTTGAATGGGCTAAGGTTGGACCGAACTTTTTCTCGATTGCCATCACTGTACCGAGGCTTCGGGTTATGCAAATGATGATTTTTGGCTTGGTAGTGTGCTGTCACGAAGTTTGCCGCCTCCTCAGTAATGAATGCCTCGGCCATCGATGCTTCAATTCTACGTTTATTTTTACACTTAGCTCTAAGCGTCTTCTGCATCCTCTCAGTTGAGTAGCACCATCGATTTTGAACGGGCCCCCCATTCTTGCCCCGGTCGGGAGATGCAAAATCAAATGTTGCATTGGATTAAAGAAGCCCGGTGGAAAGATCTTTTCTAATTTGCAGATCAACTCCGGCGCCAACTCTTCCATTTCATCTAGCACGCCAGGTGATAGTTATTTCGCACAAAGAGAACGGAAGAAATAGCTCAGCTCTGCCAGTACTAGCCATTCATCCTCAGGGATAAAGCCACGCAACATCACCGGCATTACCCGCTCAATCCATATGTGCCAATCATGACTCTTGAGCCCAAATATTTTCAATTTCTCAAGACTCGCTCCCCTCTTTAGATTCACAGCATACCCATCGGGGAACATCAACCGCATTTTCACCCACAATAGCATTTCCCTCATAGCTGGCCTTTCAAGATTGAACCATGCCTTTGGCTTTGCTATGCTTTGCTTTCCTTTCCGTTGTCGCAAGTTTTGCAATGGTCTATCACATAGAGCCTCCAGGTCGATTCTAGCCTTAGGATTATCTTTTGACTTCCCCTCTATGCCGAAAAATGTACCAAAAATGGCCTCCGCAATATTCTTTTCAGTGTGCATCACGTCAATGTTGTGTGGGCAAATGAGGTCTTTGAAGTAAGGGAGATCCCATAAGCATGACTTATGAATCCAGGCGTGTTCCGTATTATACCCTTTGAAGTATCCTGGACGCAAAGGATCAGGCTCAAGAGCGTTTAACTGATCAAGGGTCTGTTGACCTGTCAACGCAGCTGGTGCAGTGTTTTTGACAACTCTACCTTTGATGAAATTCTTCTTGTCTTTTCTGAACTTATGGTCAGGATCCAGGAATTGTCTATGCATGTCGAAGCAAGAATACTTGCGACTAGCCTGCAGCCAACGGAATTGAAGAGTTGCCTTGCATGTGGTGCAAGGGAACCTTCCATGCACACACCAGCCAGCGAATAGCGCAAACGCCAGATAATCATGCGTCGAGTACATGTACCACACATGCATTTTGAAATTTGTTTTGGTAGCCGCGTCCTAGGTCTTGATCCCATTATCCCAGGCTTCTTGCAACTCATCCTTAAGCGGCTGCATGTACACATTCATATTCTTCCCCGGATAGTTGGGCCGTGGAATTATCAACGTCAGGAATATGTTCTTTCTTTTTATAATCTCTCCGGGTGGCAAATTTAGTGGAATGACAAATACAGGCCAACAACTGTATTGTGCTGCCGTCATACCATACACATTGAACCCATCCGTGCTGATGGCAACTCTAGGTTGCCTTGGATCTTCCGATTTATCCTTATGTAATGCATCGAAGTGCCTCCACACAAAACCATCTGAAGTGTGTACCAGCATCTTGTTCCCATCCGCATCTAGTTCGGTTCTTTTGCCCAGTTTGTGCCATGTCATCTGTCTGGCCATCTCTTCGACCATGAAAAGACGTTGAAGTCTTGGTATGATTGGCAGATATCGAAGAACACTAATGGGGATTTTGGTCTGATTCTTCTCACCCATGCCGTAATCTACCACAATATACGTGGAAGAATTGCGAATGGGGCAATAGTTCAAGGCCGCATACTCAAGCCTAAATAAGGCACATCCATTCTCACAGGCATGTATCTTCTCATAGGGCATCTTAAGTACACGGAGGATTTTCTCTGACTGGTACAGGTTTGCAGGCAGTACATGGCCTTTGGGTAGAAAGCGTCCAAATATCGTCATCATCGCGTCGTAGCATTCTCTGCCTAGGTTGAATTGAGCCTTCAGAGCCATTACTTGTGTGATGGCATCCAGCTGACAAAGCTCAGTCTGCTCGTGGAGAGGATGTTTTGAAGACTCCATCATTTCATAGAAAGCCTTTGCAGATTCCTCCATCTCATCGTCCGAATCACGAGCATCATCAAAGTCTTGCACCATGTCTTCAATCCCGGTACCATGCTCGTCGGTGCGACGACGAATCACCTCAGCTCTCGAACGTTGGTCAGACTCACCATGAAAAGTCCACACCGTATAATTAGGCGTAAAACCCCACTTCTGCACGTGTTTACCCATTTCAAACTTTCTCTGCTATTTCCAGTTGTCGCAGTTGGGACAGGGGCACCATGTTTTATGCTGGCCATTTGCAAATGCGGCTCTCACAAACCCCCTGGTTTTTGTTAACCATTCATGGGTCATGTCTTTCTGACTAGGGTGACCAGTGTACATCCAAGCACGATCACTCATGTTGCCTAGCTACCTATGGGGGCACAAGAAATAAATATATAATTCATCATCTATATTCATACGCTAATCAAGTTTGTCAGTTTTATTACGGCCATGCAACCTACACGCTAATAGGTAAAGATAGGCCGTAATCCCACCCGAGTATGTGTAGACTGGGTTCGTTTTGCCATGCTCTGCTCCAGATGCGACGTAGAATTTCGGCAGCACCTCCCCGCTGTTCTCCTGATACACGTCTCGGCAATAAGCAGAGAGGATGTGTACCAGGAGAACAACAGGGGAGGCACTGACGAAATTCCGCATCGGATCCGGAGCACAACATACGGGAAATCAAACCCAATCTACACATACTCGGGCTATCCATGGATAATGTTGGACAATTCGAAAGGATGGCGGTTATAAATATGGAATGAAATGCATATTTATAGATGTCGCCCTTTCGAACGGGAGACGCATACTGGTCACGCATACTCATGATTAAAGAAACCTATAGCTAGCAAGTTTCATCGGCACGAAGACCGGGACAGAGCAAATTAAGGGGGTAGGAGGAGAAGTCATTTGTGCTCACCAACAAACGCAAGGGCGGAGCTCGTCCAACACACGTGGGGGTCGTCGAACAACTGCACATTGATTCACCCGATCAACACAAATATGATGTTTTTATAATTAACATAATCGGAAAATATGTGACCTAACTCATAATTTACAAAATTATGACCCCGTCGGCTTAGTGGCGGCGATGGTCGGTGGTGTCGGGTGTCGGTGGTGTCGATGGTCGGTGGTGTCGGGTGTCGGTGGCGTCGGCGGTCGGGGGTTAGTTGTGTCGGTGGTCGGGGATTAGTGTTGTCGGGGGTCGAGGATCACTGGCGTCGGGGGTTGGGGTCTCTTTGGTCAACAAGAGGCCGAAGAGGTGTCGGGGGTCAGGGGTTGGGGGTCAATGGTGTCGGGGGTCGGGGGTAGGGGCCGGGGGTCGAGGGTCAGGGGCGTCGGGGGTCGGGGGTCGAGGGTCAATGGCGTCGGGAGTCGAGGGTCAGTGGCGTCGGGAGTTGGGGGTCGAGGGTCGAGGGTCAGTGGCTTCTATAGTCGAGGGTCAATGGCGTCGGGCATCGGGGGTCGGGGGTTAGTGGAGTCGGGGGTCGGGAGTCGGGGGTCGGGGGTCAGTGGTGTCGGGCGTCGGGGGTCAGGAGTCGGGTCTCAGTGGCGTCGGAGGTCGGGGGTCGAGGGTCGGGGGTTGGTGGCGTCGGGCGTCGGGGGTCGTGGGCCGGGGGTCGGGGGTCGGGGTCCTTTTCTTTCTCCTTCTCCTCTCTCCTCTTCTTCTTCTTCTTCTTGATCATCATATTATTATTCTTCTTCTTCTTTCTCCTCCTCCTCCTCCTCCTCTTCTTCTTCTTTCTTTTATCTTTCTCCTCCTTTCCTCTTTCTTCTTCTTCTTCTTCTTCCTTTTTCTTCTAGTTTATTATTCTCTTATTTTCTTCTAAGTTTTTTCTATCTATTGTTTTCTTCTCTATCTACTTTTTCTACCTAATAAACTAACTATCTAATTTCACATAAAAAACGGGGCTCTAAATATCCAAAAAGAACCTATAAGTAAAGAAAACTTCTACTTTATTATATAACTTCAAACATGTGTTATTTAATATAATATCTGTATAACTATCGTATACAAACTCTTTTCAGCTCCGGGATCACACCTCCTTGTGGGATACATGATTGATGATTCTTACTGTTTTCTAAAACATACATAAGTAACATGAATCAACTTACTTACACTACGAATAAGACTTTATAGCCAATAAAATAAAATAAGGCTTTACCTTGATGTAAGATTATGAAAAAAATGTACACTAGCAAAATAAAATCCAGCCTCCTATGAACAATTTAAGCTAAGAAAAAACAGGAAATAAAGAAAAAAATAAAAAAAAATTACCTGCATTGGGAGGAGGGCAGTGGGAGGAGGGGAGGGCGAGCTCCGGCCCTGGGCGGCGGGGAGGAGGGGCGTGGGGAGGACGTGCGCGGGGAGGAGGGGTGGGCGAGCTCCGGCCGTGGGGGTGGCGCCCCTTTGCGGGGAGGAGGGTTGCGGGGAGAGCCGGTCGTCGGCGGCGGGGAGGAGGGCCGCGGGGAGGAGGGCCGCAGGGAGGAGGGCGGCGGCGGTGGGCCGGAGCAGTGAAGGGGGTGGTGGCGGCGACTTTGTAGTGCGGGGAGGAGGGGCGGGCGAGCTCCGGCCGTGGGGGTGGCGCCTCTTTGCGGGGAGGAGGGGAGCGGGGAGAGCCGGTAGTCGACAGCGGGGAGGAGGACCGCGGGGAGGAGGGCCACAGGGAGGAGGGCCGCAGGGAGAAGGGCCGCAGGGAGGAGGGCGGCGGCGGTGGGCCGGAGCAGTGAAGCGGGTGGTGGCGGCGGCGCTGTAGTGGGCAGGGGCGCGCGCGAGATGAGGCAGGAGATCGACGGGGAGCGTGCCGTTAGGGGAACGGGGGTAGGGGCTGGGTGCCGTTAGGGGGAGCCCTCCTTTGCCGTCTGCAGAAGCTGGGAGGCGGACGACAAAGGGGTGGGTGGGTGGGGTGGGCTTCGGCCGTTAGGGGGAGCCCCCCTTTACCGTCCGGGTTTTCTTTGCCGTCCGCCTCCGGGCCCTTTGCCATGCGTCAGCAGACGGCAAAGAGGTGGACGACGGCAAATAAAACCTTTGCCATCAGCAACCTCTTTGCCGTCTGCTTTGTGCCAGCTGACGACAAAGAAGATCTTTGCCATGTGTCATCAGACGGCAAAGGCATGGCAGATGGCAAATTTCTCAATTCCAGTAGTGTCTGGTGCCCTGCCGGAGGGGGGATTCGGATACGGAGGGCTTCTTCATCAACAACATGACCTCTCCGATGATGCGTGAGTAGTTCACCATAGACCTACGGGTCCATAGCTAGTAGCTAGATGGCTTCTTCTCTCTCTTGGATCTTCAATACAAAGTTCTCCGTGATCTTCATGGAGATCTATCCGATGTAATCTTCTTTCGCAGCGTGTTTGTCGAGATCCGATGAATTGTGGATTTATGATCAGATTATCTATGAATCTTATTTGAGTTTCTTCAGATCTCTCTTATGCATGATTTCATATCCTTGTAATTCTCTTCGAGTTGTGGGTTTTGTTTGGCCAGCTTGATCTATGATTCTTGCAATGGGAGAAGTGCTTGGTTTTGGGTTCATACCGTGCTGTGACCTCACCCAGTGACAGAAGGGGTAGCGAGGCACGCATCATGTTGTTGCCATCAAGGGTAAAAAAATTGGGTTTTCATCATTGGTTTGAGCTTATCTCTGTACATCATGTCATCTTGCTTAAGGCGTTACTCTGTTCGTCATGAACTCAATACACTAGATGCATGCTGGATAGCGGTCGATGTGTGGAGTAATAGTAGTAGATGCAGAAAGTATCGATCTACTTGTCTCAGACGTGATGCCTATATGTATGATCGTTACCTTAGATATGGTCATGTCTTTGCGCGGTTCTATTAATTGCTCGACAGAAATTTGTTCACCCACCGTGATATTTGCTATTTTGAGAGAAGCCTCTAGTGAACACTATGGCTCCCGGGTCTACTTCACATCATATTTTCAGCCTTAGACTTTTACCTCGTTGCACTTTCCGCCTTCAGATCTCACTTTGCAATCAATCTTGAAGGGATTGACAACCCCTTTATAGCGTTGGGTGCAAGCTCTTTTGTGTTTGTGCAGGTACTCTGGACTTGACAAGATTCTCCTACTTGATTGATACCTTGGTGCTCAAACTGAGGGAATGATACATCCATTTTTCATCATGCTTTCATGTTGATATTTATCGCTTTATGGACTTTTATTATACTTTGTGGTACCATACTTATGCCTTTTCTCTCTTATTTTGCAAGGTTTATTTGAAGAGGGAGAATACCGGCAGCTGGAATTCTGGACTAGAAAAGGAACAAGTCTGAGTCCTCTATTCTGCACAACTCCAAATGCCGTGAAAATCAACGTGGAATTTTTTGGGAATATATAAAAAATATTGGGCGAAAGAAGTGCCAGAGGGGAGATGCCAGGGGCCCACAAGCCTGGTGGCTGCGGCCTACCCCCCTGGCCGCGGCGTCAGGGCTTGTTGGCACCCTGGTGGCCCACTGCCCCCCCTCTTCTGATATATGAAGGGTTTCGTCCGGAAAAAAAATCAAGGTGGAGCTTTTTCGTGGATTGTCCGCCGCCACGAGACGGAACTTGAGCATAACCAATCTAGAGCTCCGACAGGATGATCCTGCCGGGGAAACTTCCCTCCCGGAGGGGGAAATCGTCGCCATAGTCATCACCAACACTCCTCTCGTCGGAGGGGAGTCATCTCCATCAACATCTTCATCAGCACCATCTCCTCTCGAAATCCTAGTTCATCTCTTGTAACCAATCTCCGTCTCGCGACTCCGATTTGTACTTGTTAGGTTGCTAGTAGTGTTGATTACTCTTTGTAGTTGATGCTAGTTGGATTACTTGGTGGAAGAGTTTATGTTCAGATACTTGATGCTACTCATTACACCTCTGATCATGATTATGATTATGCTTTGTGAGTAGTTACTTTTGTTCCTCAAGACATGGGAAAAGTCTTGCTATTAATAGTCATGTGAATTTGGTATTCCTTCGGTATTTTGATATGTTGTATGTTGTCTTTTCCTCTAGTGGTGTTATGTGAACGTCGACTACATTACACTTCACCAGTATTTTGGCCTAGAGGAAGGCATTGGGGAGTAGTAAGTAGATGATGGGTTGCTAGAGTGACAGAAGCTTAAACCCAGTCTATGCGTTGCTTCGTAAGGGGCTGATTTGGATCCACTAGTTTAATGCTATGGTTAGACGTTGTTTTAATTCTTCTTTCGTAGTTGCGGATGCTTGCGAGAGGGGTTAATCATAAGTGGGATGCTTGTCCAAGTAAGGATAGTAGCCAAGCGCCGGTCCACCCACATATCAAACTATCAATGTAACAAACGCGAATCACATGAACATGATGAAACTGGCATGACAGAAATTCCCATGTGTCCTCGGGAGCGTTTTTCGTCCTATAAGACTTTGTTCAGGCTTGTCCCTTGCTACAAAATGGATTGGGCCACTTTGCTGCACCGTTGCTACTACTTTTTACTTTTTACTTTTCACTTGCTACGTTTCACCTCACTACACCATCACTTGTTACCGCTACTTTCAGTGCTTGCAGTTATTACCTTGCTAAAAACCGTATATCAGAGCCTTCTACTCCTCGTTGGGTTCGACACTCTTACTTATCGAAAAGACTACAATTGATCCCCTATACTTGTGGGTCATCTAGACTCCTTTCTGGTGCCGTTGCCGGGGAGTGAAGCGCCTTTGGTAAGTGGAATTTGGTAAGGAAACATTTATATACCATGCTGAAATTTATTGTCACTTGTCACTATGGAAACTGTTCCTTTGAGGAATTTGTTCGGGGTATCTTCACCACGAACGGAGGCACGAGGAGTTTCTCCTCAACCTATGGTACCTACTGAAAATACTTTTATGAAATTCCTTCGGGTATGCTTGATAAACTGCTGGCTAATCCTTTTACAGGAGATGGATCTTCACATCCAGACTTGCATCTAATCTATGTAGATGAAGTTTGTGGTTTATTTAAGCTTGTAGGTATGCCCGAGGATGAGGTAAATAAGAAATTATTTCCTTTATCTTTGAAGGATAAGGCGTTGACATGGTATAGGCTATGTGATGATACTGGATCATGGGACTAGAATCGGTTGAAATTGGAATTTCATCAAAAGTTTTATCCTATGCATTTAGTACATCGTGATCGGAATTATATTTATAACTTTTGACCTCGTGACAGGGAAATCATAGCTCAAGCTTGGGGGAGGCTTGAATCAATTCTATATTCATGCCCCAATCATGAGCTCTCGAGAGAAATTATCACTCAAAACTTTTATGCTCGGCTTTCTCATGAAGATCGTACCTTGCTTGACACTTCTTGTACCGGTTCTTTTATGAAGAAGGATATTGACCACAAGTGGAATTTCATGGAAAGAATCAAACGTAACTCTGAAGATTGGGAGCTTGAAGAAGGTAAGGAGTCAGGTATGAATTTCCAGTTTGATTGCGTTAAATCTTTTGTTGAAACAAACACTTCTAGAGAATTTAGCGCTATGTATGGACTTGACTCTCAGATAGTAGCTTCTCTATGTGAATCTTTTGCTGCTCATATTGATCTTCCCAAAGAGAAGTGGTTTAAGTATCACCCTCCCGTAGAAGTCAACATAGTTAAACCCGATCTAGTTGAAGAGAAAGTCATTGCCTATAATGATCCTATTGTTCCTTCTGCCTACACTGAGAAACCACCTTACCCTACTAGGAAAAAGGAATATTCTAAAGCTCCAACTGTGATACGTAGGGGTTACATTAGACCACTTGCATCCCCTGAGGAAATTAGAGTTGAACCTAGTGTTGCTATTATCAAAGATGTCTTAGCCGAAGACATAGACGGGCATGTTATCAAATTATGTGAGGACTCCGCTAGAATTGCTAAACCTCACGCGAAAGACAAATACGGACCTGTAGTTGGCCTGCCCGTTGTTTCTGTCAAGATAGGAGATCACTGTTATCATGGTTTATGTGATATGGGCGCTAGTGTTAGTGCAATACCCCGGTCCCTTTATGATGAAATCAAAGATGAGATTGCACCTGCTGAGTTAGAACCCATTGATGTCACTATTACGCTAGCTAATAGAGATACTATGTGCCCTGTGGGAATTGTGAGAGACGTAGAAGTCCTGTGTGGTAAGACGAAGTATCCTACTGATATCCTCGTCCTTGCTACTGCACAAGATAGCTTTTGTCCCATCATATTTGGCAGACCCTTTCTCAACACTGTCAATGCTCATATTGATTGCATTAAACAGACTGTCACTGTTAGTTTCGAGGGTGTGTCTCATGAATTTAACTTCTCCAAGTTTGGAAGACAACCCCATGAAAAAGACTCATCTGGTAGGGATGAAATCACTGCTCTTGCCTCTATTGCCGTACCTCCTACGGATCCTTTGGAGCAATATCTGCTTGAGCATGAAAATGATATGCATATGGATGAAGGAGATGAGGTAGATAAATTGTTTTAGAACAATATCCTATTCTTAAGAATAATCTGCCTGTTGAATTGCTTGGGGATCCTCCCCCACCATAGGGTGATCCTGTGTTCGAGCTAAAACAGTTACCAGATACACTTAAGTATGCCTATCTTGATGAAAAGGAGATATATCCTGTTATTATTAGTGCTAGCCTCTTAGAGCATGAAGAAAAGAAGTTACTAAAAACTCTGAGGAAGCACCGTGCTGCTATTGGATATACTCTTGATGATCTTAAGGGCATTAGTCCCACTCTATGCCAGCACAATATCAAAATTGATCCTGAATTCAAAGAAGTTGCTGATCATCAAAGGAGATTAAATCCTAAGATGAAAGAAGTAGTGAGAAAAGAAATACTAAAGCTCCTGGAAGCAGGTATTATCTATCCTGTTGCTCATAGTGATTGGGTGAGTCCAGTGCATTGCGTTCCTAAGAAGGGAGGCATAACCGTTGTCCCTAATGATAAGGATGAGTTGATCCCTCAGAGGATTATTACTGGCTATAGGATGGTGATTGATTTTAGGAAGTTGAATAAGGCAACCAGGAAAGACCATTATCATTTGCCGTTTATCAACCAAATGCTAGAAAGGCTATCTAAACACACACACTTCTGCTTTCTAGGAGGTTATTCAGGTTCCTTGCAAATACCTGTTGCACAATCTGATCAGGAGAAAACCACTTTCACCTGCCCCTTCGGCACCTTTGCTTATAGACGTATGCCTTTTGGCTTATGCAACGAACCTGCCACCTTTCAAAGGTGTATGATGGCTATATTCTCTGACTTCTTGAAAAGATTGTTGAGGTTTTCATGGATGATTTATCCATTTACGGTTCCTCCTTTGATGATTGCCTCAACAACCTTGATCGAGTCTTACAGAGATGCAAAGATACAAACCTTGTCTTGAACTGGGAGAAGTGCCACTTCATGGTTAATGAAGGCATCGTCTTAGGACACAAATTCTCCGAGAAAGGCATTGAAGTTGATAAGGCTAAGGTTGATGCAATTGAGAAAATGCCTTGCCCCACAGATATCAGAGGGATACGAAGTTTCCTAGGTCATGCTGGTTTCTATAGAAGGTTCATTAAAGACTTCTCTAAGATTTCTAGGCCTCTTACCAACCTCTTGCAGAAGGATGTTCCTTTTGTTTTTGATGATGATTGTGAGTAAGCTTTTGAAATACTTAAGAAGGCCTTGATAACCGCACCTATTGTCCAACCACCTGATTGGAACTTACCCTTTGAAATAATGTGCGATGCTAGTGATTACGCTGTTGGTGCTGTTCTAGAACAAAGAGTTGATAAGAAGTTGAATGTTATTCACTATGCTAGTAAAACTCTAGACAGTGCCCAAGAAACTATGCTACTACGGAGAAGGAGTTTTTAGCAGTCGTGTTTGCATGTGTAAAGTTCAGATCTTATATAGTTGACTCAAACGTCACTATTCACTCTGATCATGCTGCTATTAACTACCTTATGGAGAAGAAGGACGCTAAGCCTAGGGTAATCAGATGGGTTCTCCTGCTATAGGAATTTGATTTGCACGTTGTTGACCGAAAGGGTGCTGATAACCCTGTAGCAGATAACTTGTCCAGGCTAGAGAATGTCCTTGATGACCCACGACCTATTGATGACAGCTTTCCTAATGAGCAATTGAATGTCATCTGCACTTCACATAGTGCACTGTGGTATGCTGATTACGCAAACAATATCGTAGCTAAATACTTACCACCCAGCTTCACCTACTAGCAAAAGAAGAAATTCTTCTTTGATTTGAGACACTACTTTTGGGATGATCCTCACCTTTATAAGGAAGGAGTAGATGGTGTTATTAGACGTTGTGTGCCTGAACATGAACAGGGACAGATCCTGCAGAAGTGTCATTCCGAAGCCTACGGAGGACATCATGCTGGAGATAGAACTGCTCATAAGGTACTGCAATCAGGTTTCTATTGGCCCACTCTCTTCAAGGATGCGCGTAAGTTTGTCTTATCCTGTGACGAACGCCAAAGAATAGGGAACATCAGTAAACGTCAGGAAATGCCTATGAACTATTCACTTGTCATTGAACCATTTGATGTTTGGGGCTTTGATTATATGGGACCCTTCCCGAGTTCCAATGGGTACACTCACATCTTAGTTGCTATGGATTACGTCACTAAGTGGGTAGAAGCTATCCCCACTAGAAATGCTGATCACCACACCTCTATTAAGATGCTTAAAGAAGTCATCTTCCCAAGATTTGGAGTCCCTAGATATCTGATGACTGATGGCGGTTCACACTTCATTCATGTATTTTCCGCAAGATGCTCGCTAAGTATGATGTCAACCGTAGAGTTGCATCTCCTTATCATCCTCAGACTAGTGGTCAAGTGGAGCTGAGTAATAGAGAGATCAAATTGATCTTACAAAAGACTGTCAATAGATCTCAAAAGAATTGGTCTAGCAAACTTGACGATGCACTATGGGCTTATATGACTGCTTATAATAATCCGATGGACATGTCGCCGTATAAAATGGTTTACGGTAAGGCCTGTCATTTACCTCTTGAGTTAGAACACAAAGCTTATTGGGCAATCAAAGAGCTCAACTTTGATTTCAAACTTGTCGGTGAGAAGCGGTTGTTTGATATCAGCTCATTAGATGAATGGAAGGCCCAAGCATATGAGAATGCCAAGTTGTTCAAGGAAAAGATTAAGAGATGGCACGATAAAAGAATACAAAATTGTGAGTTCAATGTAGGTGATTATGTCCTGCTATACAATTCTTGCTTAAGATTCTTCACACGCAAGCTTCTCCCTAAATGGGAAGTTCCCTACGTTGTCGAGGAAATATATCGTTCTGGTGCCATCAAAATCAATAACACGGAAGGTAATTTTCCAAGAGTGGTAAATGGGCAAAGAATCAAGCATTATATCTCTGGTACTCCCATAAATGTTGAGACCAATATCATCAACATCATAACTCCAGAGGAGTACATAAGGGATGTTTATCAGTCTGTTTCAGACTCTGAAAACAAAGAGGTGTGTGTTTCGGCAAGTAATTGGACTCCAAAACTTTTCTAGTAGGAAATTTTCTCCTTTTTGGAATTTTTGGAAAAATACAAAAATAAAAAGTAGCCCGGAGAGCGCACGGGGCGGCCACAAGCTTGGACGCCGCGACCCCCCTGGCCGCGGCGGCAGGGCTTGTGGGCACCTCGTGTGCCTCCCGGACTCCGTTTTCTTGCAGAGCACTCCTTCTGGTCCAGAAAAAATCATTATATATACGCCCGAGGGTTTTGATCTTCGTATCACGTAGTTTTCCTCTGTTTTCGTTTCGAGCCTATTTTCTTCCGTAGATCTAGGTCAAGATGTCTTCTCAGGATTCAGAGGGGGAGAGCTATGCGGCTGATTACCTTGCTAACCCCAAGGTCTATGGGGACTTAGAGCCTTATGGTTGGACCACAGATGAGGAAGAGGACCATGAACCAAAGGGGTAGGAGCAAACAAGCTCTGACGAGGAGGAGGCTCCTCTACCTCAACCTGCAAACACCCATGTGGAGTTCAAGAAGTCAAGCCTCCCCAACTCCAGGAAGAAGCATAAGACTTTGTTTATCCCTTCTCGTTTCCTGCAGGTGAGTAAGCAGGAATTATGCCATAGGGCGTTGAAGCTTGAAGAAGAAAACGACGATCTGAGGGAGCAGAATTTCATGCTCCATTGGAAATTAAACAAGCTCAAGACCTGTGCAAAGACTCCACCAACATCACCACCAAAGGGAGACAACTAAGCATTGGTATGGGCAACTTCCTTCGCTTGTGCCAAGCTTGGGGGAGTTTCCCTGGTATCATATCACCTTTATATCTTTTGCTTTTACCTTTGTTTTTGTTCTTTCCTTTTTCAGTTTTTACTTTCTTCTCTTAGTGGAATAAGTCTTTAGTGTTTAGTTTGAGTCTTTTTCGTTGTGTCTCCCCCGATGTATTCGAGCTTGCGAGCTATATAATAAAGAGTATCTTAGTCAAGGGCTTTGTTTTGTGCCGTGATCAAAAGTATGAAAGGAACGATAGCATGAAAGATCATGAGATGATCTTATGGGAAGTGATAGCTTCACATATAACAAGTATGATGATTGAAACTTGTTGAGAATAGACCAACTTAGACCCCAGTCATTGTTGCAATTAATAAGAAGTAATAAGGAAAGAGAGGTTCACATATAAATATATCATCTTAGACACTTTCTATAATTGTGAGCACTCGCCAAACTATTACATGCTTAGAAGTAGATGTTGGACAAGGAAGACAACATAATGAATTATGTTTGCTTGGTTCCAAACAATATTATATGTTTAGAGATCCCTTAGCATGTGACGATTGCTTCCACCTCATATTAGCCAAAACTCCCGCACCAAGTAGAGATACTACTTGTGCATCCATAAACCTTCAACCCAGTTTTGCCTTGAGTGTCCACCATACCTACCTATGGATTGAATAAGATCCCTCAAGTAAGTTGTCATCGGTGCAAGCAATAAAAATTTCTCTCTAATATGTATGATCTATTAGTGTGTGGAAAATAAGCTTTATACGAACCTGTGATGAGGAAGACATAGAAGCGACAGACTGCATAATAAAGTTCTTTATCACACGAGGCAATATAAAGTGACGTTCCTCCAGACTAAGAGGACACACGTCCAAACCTCAAAAGCGCATGACAACCTCTGGTTCCGTCTGCGAAGGGCCTATCTTGTACCTTTACTTTTTGCCCTTGAAAGAGTCATGGTGATCTTCACCAATTCCTTATTTCGCCTTTATCTTGGTGAACGTCATATGCTTGGGAAATATCTATATTCATATATCAAGTTGGAGATGAGTACTTATGCTTTATTATTGTTGACTTTGCCCTTGATGTAAATGGTTGGGAGGAAAAATTATAAGCCCCTATCTTTCTCTGTGTCCAACTGAAACTTTGATGCCATGAGTACCACGTGAGTTGTAACAATTGTGGAAAACAAAATAGATGATTGAGTATGTGGAATTGCTTTACAAGCTCTTATTTGACTCTTTCTGATAATATGATAAATTGCAATTGCTTCAATGACTATGGACTGTTGTTGGCTACTTCTCGATAAGGTTTTTGTTTCGTGCTTTGCTTTGTGAAGGAATTGTTACTTTCCCATAAGAATCTTTATGATGTATTGATGTTCTATGTGTCATCATGATGCCCTCATGTCCGTATTTTGTTTTGTCGACACCTTCATCCCTAAACATGTGGACATGTTTATGGATCTTGGTTTTCGCTTGAGACCAAGCGAGGTCTAAGCTTGGGGGAGTTGATACGTCCATTTTGCATCATGCTTTCATGTTGATATTTATCACTTTATGGACTGTTATTATACTTTGTGGTACCATACTTATGCCTTTTCTCTCTTATTTTGCAAGGTTTATTTGAAGAGGGAGAATACCGGCAGCTGGAATCCTGGACTTGAAAAGGAGCAAGTCTGAGTCCTCTATTCTGCGCAACTCCAAATGCCCTGAAAATCAACGTGGAATTTTTTGGGAATATATAAAAAATATTGGGCGAAAGAAGTGCCAGAGGGGAGCTCCTAGGGGGCCACAAGCCTGGTGGCCGCGGCCTACCCCCCTGGCCGCGACGTCAGGGCTTGCGGGCACCCTGGTGGCCCACTGCCCCCCTCTTCTGCTATATGAAGGGTTTCGTCCGGAAAAAAAATCAAGGTGGAGCTTTTTCGTGGATTATCCGCCGCCATGAGGTGGAACTTCAGCAGAATCAATCTAGAGCTCCGGCAGGACGATCCTTCTGGGGAAACTTCCCTCTCGGAGGGGGAACTCGTTGCCATCGTCATCACCAACAGTCCTCTCGTCGGAGGGGAGTCATCTCCATCAAAATATTCATCAGCACCATCTCCTCTCCAAACCCTAGTTCATCTCTTGTAACAAATCTCCGTCTCGCGACTCCGATTGGTACTTGTAAGGTTGCTACTAGTGTTGATTACTCTTTGTAGTTGATGCTAGTTGGATTACTTGGAGGAGGAGTTTATGTTCAGATCCTTGATACTACTCATTATACCTCTGATCATGATTATGATTATGCTTTGTGAGTAGTTACTTTTGTTCGTGAGGACATGGGATAAGTCTTGCTATTAATAGTCATGTGAATTTGGTATTCGTTCGGTATTTTGATATGTTGTTTGTTGTCTTTTCCTCTAGTGGTGTTATGTGAACGTCGACTACATAACACTAAACCATTATTTTGGCCTAGAGGAAGGCATTGGGGAGTAGTAAGTAGATGATGGGTTGCTACAGTGACTGAAGCTTAAACCCCAGTCTGTGCGTTGCTTCGTAGGGGGCTGATTTGGATCCACTAGTTTAATGCTATGGTTAGACATTGTCTTAATTTTTCTTTCGTAGTTGCGGATGCTTGCGAGAGGGGTTAATAATAAGTGGGATGCTTGTCCAAGTAAGGGAAGTACCCAAGCGCCGGTCCAGCCACATATCAAACTATCAAAGTAACGAACGCGAATCACATGAACATGATGAAACAAGCATGACAGAAATTCCCGTGTGTCCTCGGGAGCGTTTTTCCTCCTATAAGACTTTGTTCAGTCTTGTCCCTTTCTACAAAAGGGATTGGGCCACTTTGCTGCACCATTGCTACTACTTGTTACTTGTTACTTTTCACTTGCTACGTTTCACCTCACTACACCATCACTTGTTACCGCTACTTTCAGTGCTTGCAGTTATTACCTTGCTGAAAACCGTTTATCAGAGGCTTCTGCTCCTCGTTGGGTTCGACACTCTTACTTATCAAAAGGACTACGATTGATCCCCTATACTTGTGGGTCATCAGGGAAATACTTACTGCTCCTGTGCTGCATCGCCCTTTCATCTTCAAGGGAAAAACCAATGCAAGCTCTAGAGACATCAGAAGATTTCTGTCGCCATAGCAATTATCTTTTCGATTTGAGCATGGAATTGGGCATTCCAATTACTGGCCCCTTTCTCGTGAGTGGTAGTGAATAAACACATATCGAGGATAACACGCCTAGCATGGAAGATATTGATAGCCCCCTGTAACCACATGAGGGATTCGGGCATGCAAAACAGATTATTTCTTGAAGCACTACAGGAATCACCTTCTTTGCCGTCTGCCATCACAGACGGCAAAGACAAATACCCGGACGGCAAAGACAGTACCACAGACGGCAAAGATTGTCACGGCCGGCAAATTTTCTGCGTCAGCCTACGACGGCATAGGACCTTCTTTGCCGTCTGCCCCCCTAAAGCGGACGGCAAAGCTCTTTGCCGTCAGCTTTCCTGAGGAGCAGTCGGCAAAGAGTTTGGGACGGCAGCCGAGAGGCGTTGCCTCCGTTAGGGGTTAATGGAGCCGTTGCCGTCTGCCTCCTGGTATCTTTGCCGTCTGCCTCCTCGTATCTTTGCCGTCTGCCTCCTCGGCAATCTTTGTCGTCTACCTCCTCGGCAATCTTTGCCGTCTGCCGTGTCCTCTCCTCTCTCCCCTTTTGTCTTCTGCCCCCTCCTCTGTGCCCTCTTCTTTGCCGTCTGCTCACCCAGCAGGCAGACGGCAAAGAGACTATATGGCCAGCTGCTACTGCCCAGGTTGCACATCTGGGCGCGACGTGGCACCTTTGCCGTCTGCTGGCAGACGGCAAAGGCCTTTTCCATCAGCTGGCAGACGGCAAAGATCCTATATTTTACCATTTTTATTTATTTTTTCTATTTCACATCACATATACATATAATTCAGACCACATATATCATAAGTAGATCACAACACTTATATAGTATACATATAAAGCTCATCAATGCCATTTGTTCATCAACGTACATCCCATATATCAAAAGAACCAACACATACGAAGTTGCATTCATATATACATACATATAGTTGCACATATATTGTTCATCAACACATTGTTCATCAACACATACAAAGAACCAACACATTTTTCATCAACTCAAATAAAAACGGAAAGTAAAGCACTCCAACGCGAGCTTCCATGCATGTAGTACATCCAATCTGCAAAATGGGAATAAGAAAGTAAGTAGAAGAAGAACAACAACATATATATGAAAAATAAGCTAAATTGAAGAAGAAAGAGAAGAAGCAATAAGAGAACAAGGAGAAGAAAAACAAGGAGGAGGAGGAGGAGGAGGGGAAGGGGAAGGAGAAGGAGAAGGAGGAGGAGAAGAAGAAAAAAGAAGAGAAGAAGAAGGAGAAGAAGGAGGAGAAGAAGGAGAGAAGAAGAAGGAGAAGAAGGAGGGCTCCTTCTCCTTCTTCTTCTCCTCCTTCTCCTTCTTCTTCTCTTCTTCTCCTCCTCCTTCTTCTTCTTCTTCTCCTCCTCCTCCTTATTCTTCTCCTTCTCCTTCTATTCTTCTTCTCTTCTTCTTCTTCTTCTTCCTTCTCCTTCTTTTTGAGCTAAATATTCCAATTATGTCATTTTAGAGGAAAACAAGCTAAGTATATAATATTCATGAGCTAACCAAGGTTCTTATGCCATTTTGAGCTTATTATGGTATTTTGGAGCTAAATGGGCTAATTATGTCATTGTTGGGTTAATTAAAGCAAGGATAATATGAAAGAGGAGAAGAAAGAGGAGGAGGCGGAGGAGAAGAAGAAGAAATCAAGAAGAAGGAGGAGGAGGAGGAGAAGGAGGAGGAGGAGAAGGATAGAAGGTCCTTGGCCTTCTCCTCCTCCTCCTCCTCCTCCTCCTTCTTCTCTTCTTCTTCATCTCTTCTTCTTCTTTCTTTTCATTTTGCCTATTTCTTATCCTCTTCTCCTCTTGTTGGAGCTAAATTACCTAATTATGTCTTTTTTGAGCTAAATGGGCTAGTTATGTCATTTTAGAGAAAAACAAGCTAAGTATATAATATTCATGAGCTAACCAAGGTTCTTATGCCATTTTGAGCTTATTATGGTATTTTGGAGCTAAATGGGCTAATTATGTCATTGTTGGGTTAATTAAAGCAAGGATAATATGAAAGAGGAGAAGAAAGAGGAGGAGGAGGAGAAGAAGAAGAAATCAAGAAGAAGGAGGAGGAGGAGGAGAAGGAGGAGGAGGAGAAGGATAGAAGGTCCTTGGCCTTCTTCTCCTCCTCCTCCTCCTCCTGCTTCTTCTCTTCTTCTTCATCTCTTCTTCTTCTTTCTTTTCATTTTGCCTATTTCTTCTCCTCTTCTCCTCTTGTTGGAGCTAAATTACCTAATTATGTCTTTTTTGAGATAAATGGGCTAATTATGTCATTTTAGAGAAAAACAAGCTAAGTATATAATACTCATGAGCTAACCAAGGTTCTTATGCCATTTTGAGCTTATTATGGTATTTTGGAGCTAAATGGGCTAATTATGTCATTGTTGGGTAAATTAAAGCAAGGATAATATGAAAGAGGAGAAGAAAGAGGAGGAGGAGGAGAAGAAGAAGAAATCAAGAAAAAGGAGGAGGAGGAGGAGAAGGAGGAGGAGGAGAAGGATAGAAGGTCCTTGGCCTTCTCCTCCTCCTCCTCCTCCTCCTCCTCTGTTATGACCGGCTTGGCCTATGGCCAGCGTAGGCCCATTGGGCGTTAATATTAGCGGCTTGGCCCGCAAGTTATCTTAGGTAAATTACTTTAGGAAAGTTATCTTAGGCTCGAGTTATAAATACTAGTTGTAAGACATCAATTGAGATCAAGCAATAAAGATATTATCTTCTGTTGCCCGGCTCTCCAAGGAGCCGGAACCCTAGCTTCCACCGCACCTAACCCTAGCCGCGACGGCGCCATCTCGCCGGCGCGTCCGCTCCAGCCCTCGCTCCCCTCCTCCCTGCCCTTACAACCTACGCCGGAGGCCCGGTAGGAACCCTAGTCCTACCAATTTGGTATCCAGAGATTCCAGGCTGATCATGTCGCTCCCTCCACCACCGCCGCCGCTCAACACCACCACCGCCCCACTGCCGCAAACCACCACCACCGCCCCGCCGCCGCTGCCGCTCACGTCCGGGACCGCTCCCTCGCCAGTGCCGATCATCACCGCGGAGGAGCCGCTCCCCATACTCTCGCCCGAGGCGATATCGGGCACCTTGCGGGAGCTTGTCCAAGCGGTCCGAGGCATCAGCCTCTACCTCGCTGGGACCCAACCCCCGCCGCCGAGCGTCGCCCCCACTACCTACGGGCCGCCGTCGCTGCCGTGGGCCACCTCGGCCTTCCAGCCACTCCACGGAGGGGCGCCGCCGCCGCCGCCGCAGCTGCTGCTGCAGCACTACCACGCCGCGGGCACTCCCTGGCCGGTGTGGCCGGCCACCACCGCGCCGCTGGGGGGGCTGCCCCACCAGTCGCTACCGGCCACGACGGCGCAGGCTCCGGCGCCGCACCAGCAGCCGCCGCCGCCATCGACTGCAGCACCTCCAGCGCCCCGAACCACCGGTCGGCCCCTGCACCAGGTGCAGTTCCCGTCATCGCCATCGCCAATTCCCGCGTGGGCAGCCGGATCATCTTCGGGTCCGATCTATACCCCGGCACTGGAACACCCGGCGCCCTCTCTGCCGTTCGAGCGGTCCTCCAGCTCGGCGCCCTACGGCCCGGAGTTTCCCGACCCGGCATACGCGAGGCCACCGACATCCGTGGCTCCCGGACACGGCGGGCCGACATCTCCTCGGTTCGCTAAGATGAACTTCACCACTTACGACGGTGCGGAAGACCCCCTCAACTGGCTCAACCAGTGCGAGCAGTTCTTTCGGGGGCAGCGGACGCTCGCGTCGGATCGCACCTGGCTCGCGTCCTATCATCTCCGTGGTATTGCCCAGACTTGGTACTACGCCCTCGAGCAGGACGAGGGCGGCATGCCACCGTGGGACCGCTTTCGCGAGCTCTCCCTTCTCCGGTTTGGCCCCCCCATCCGTGGCAGCCGACTGGCAGCCCTCGGCCGCTTACCGTTTACCTCAACGGTCCAGGACTACGCCGACCGATTCCAAGCCCTGGCATGCCACGCGCCAGGCATATCCGGGACTTCGACGTCCTCATGATGACATTCTGGTGGCTGGGACGCCAAATTGGCCTTGGCCTCCTCCTCCCCCTCCTCCTCATTATGTCTTCTTGGAGCTAAATTACCTAATTATGTCTTTTTTGAGCTAAATTACCTAATTATGTCTTTTTTGAGCTAAATTACCTAATTATGTCTTCTTGGAGCTAAATTGGCTAATTATCTCATTTTAGAGGAAAACAAGCTAAGTTTGGAGGAGAAACTTACCGTAGTGGTCATCAAGGAGGAGAAACACCACGGTTGCTCGCGCCAGCTTCGTTTGGAGACGGTTGCCCTAGAGAAGGGTCGTGCGATGCCGCTCGGGAGTTATTCTGCAGAAAAGATATTTTGCAATGTCTTAGTTAGCATGATGACACTCAATTATTAATACTAGTTTATAATGAAACTCACCGTGCCAATCGAAGAGAAGACGGGCATCGGCGGAGGGACTTGACCGCTCTTCTTGCACAGACCCTGAAGAGTGGGTCGTATTAGTTAGTATTGAAACAGACATTACACACATGATTTGGCTAATGTGAAAAAAAACATACCACAAAAAGCTCGTACACGGCCCGTTGACCCGCCTCATTCCGGGCCCTCTCCTCCTCAAGCAATCGTGCCATGCTCTGGTCCCTCTCATCAAGAGCAGCCTGGCTTGCCAATCTCTCTTTCTCAAGAGCAGCCTGGTTTGCCGCTCTCTCTTTCTGAAGAGCAGCCTGAAAAACCATTCCTCGTTACCACAGTAACGATCTATGGTGACACACATAATGAAATGGATGAAAGTGTTCTTAGTCCGTACAACTAACCTCGATGGCAAGTTCGACTGGCCGTGGACGACGCGTTATCTCAGGACAGTTGCTCGACTGGCGCGCCTTGATCTCCGGAAGAGTGAGTGGACAACGTATTATCCCATCTCCAATGGCTATCGAGCCATGGGGCCTCCCGCCACCAGATATCATCACCAGCTCTGGATCCAAAGGTTCCTGGCTAGGGTTAAAGTCATCCCCTTTTGTAGCCTTCCCCGCGTCCCTGTATGCCACGAGCTTCTGGTGGGATGATATGTTGGTGAAGTTACTGGGATCATCCAGGTCAGACTCAGAGAATGCTTTCGCCTTCTTGTACGAGGCAGTATGGGCCATGCCATAAACGTCGTGCAAGTGTGGCATCTCAGTCTTATTGTGATGCGCCTAAAAGAGAGGAAAAAATATTAGCATAAGAATGAATTGCATGAATCATGAAGCAAATCACATACCCAGTTTCGTCCAAACTGAAGTAAGTTGGCGCTGCCTTGATGGTGTGGCACACCAACCATTTGGCTACGCCGATCCTTCGCATTATCGTGGACGGCTCGCCAGCTGCCTGTGCACCACTCATCAACCAACGCCTCCCAACAATCCATCTTATCCGGACACCATCTCGGGGGCACCTGTAAGTTATTAGAAAGAATTTTCAGCGCTACGCCTATGAATGAAATCAAGAAAACTACGTAGAAGGACTTAAGAATAGGTAATTACCTTCATGTATTGCTCCTTCTTCAGAAACTTTCCGCGGCAATCCTTCTTCTCCTTCTTAATACCACGCGTGGCGTAGTAATCTCCAATAGCCTGCGGCCGAGCCTCGTGGCGCAAGTTCTGTAGTAACCGCCTACACTCGACATCGAGAACCCTGGCCGCCGCCTCCTCATATCCATCCTCACACCTATAGAAGGTATGCAATCAAACGTGAAAACACCAATTAGTACAATAATTAGGTATATGCTTAATTTTAGATTCTGTAAAAGGATAATTTACCCAAAAGCTCCTGATCACCATCTCGGCCCTCGTGTGGTACAAGACACCATCTATAATCTCCTCTAGCAGGGCCTGCGCAGCCTGGTAGTGCTCCCAGGTAAATCCTAGTGTAGGAACCTGACCCTCACCAGGCAACGTGACAAACCCCGGGAAATTTGTCCGGCAAAGCACACCAATGACGGAGTTCGGCCTGCGGACTCCAAGAGGGTGTACCCATCCCCTGCAGTATGATAAGGTCAGCGCATTAGATATTTGAACAAATTTGAAGGCAAAAGCTAAAAAAAGGGTAAATGTACTTACCTATCTCCTTCAGGTTTAATCACCGGCCTCTGCTCGCGGGTAGCCGGGGCGACCGGGAGACGTGTACTACCACGCTTGTACACGGTAGCCGGGGCCCCGTCCACCTGCACATCGCCCTCGCTATCCGTCAGCTCATCCCCGCCCCCTGAGCCACCCGGACCCTCGGTCCAATCCGGCAACTCGGTACGATCCGGCCAAGGCTCCCATCCGGACCTCTCCACGTCGGGTGAAGCCTCCGGAACCGTAGTCTCCTCCGGTTGCTCCTGGGCCGAATGCACCTCGACCCGAGGCTGCTCCTAGACCGGAGTCTCATGGGACGAATGCCCGTGAACACCAGGCTCCTGGACCAGAGTCCCCGTAGCCTCCTCCGCAAACGGGTCGACCATACTAGTCCTATGCTCGGGTGAATGAGCTGCTGGTGGTGGCGAGGACGGCTCAACAGTCCTCCTGGATCTTCCGCGGCCACCACCTCTCCCTGTACCCTTCCCCTTCTTCCCTACCCGACCAGCACCTCTACTAGCGGGCAATGCCGCCGACAAAGAAGAACCCCCGGCTGGTGTCGAAAGACTGTCTGCCAAGGCTCTACGGAGAGATTGGGGTGGAAGGGAAGTACCACCCCTCGTGTGGGGCGCCTGGGAAGAACCCGTCGAGCGCTCTGGACCCGCGCCCACCATCTTTCAACACCTGCCATGATAAAGATTAAAAGAAATTAGTACAACATAAAAAAATTGAATGACTGACATGAATAATAATATGTACATGAATAATAAATATTAAAATATATATAATTTAAGTTGTGAATCTTACAAACTAATAATCATCATCAATAAATGCATCATCATCATCATCACTATCACGCATGTCTTCATGAATGACGTGCTCATCGGGTTCAACGGCGTGAAGTTGTGAAAGGCCTTCCTTTAATCGTTGAAGCATTGACAGGTCATCCGCATCAGTAACCTCTATGAGTTCCAGGTCTTCTGGTTCCGGCTCAGGGCTGGAGTCGGATTCATTGTCGCTGTCTACTTCCATGTTCTTGGATGAAGCACGGCGGTTCTTGAAACGTTTCTTGGAAAGATGTGCTTCCTGGAAGAATTCTCCATCATATGTGTCTGGGTTAATGTGAGGTTCATAATCCTGTTCATTTGGGAGAGGTGGTCTGACATGTGGTGGCACTTCATAAACAACATACCAACCTTCCAGATTCTTATCCGTTTGGCATGCCCACGGTAGGTAGAAAACTTGGGTCGCCTGTTGAGCCGTAATATAGACATCGGGAACATCTAAATGGGTGTTTGGATTGATTTCGACTAGTCCTATATGTTCATGAGTCCTTCTAGTCTCCTTCGGCTGGAACCAATAACATTTGAAGACTACGACGTTCGGTGGGTTTTCACCATAGAATTGAAGTTCATAAATTGCTTCAACTCTTCCATAATACTCGATAACACCTTCGCCGATAGCAGAGACACCACAATTTGTGGATTTCCGGTCGGGCATAGATAGCTCTTTGCCAAAGGTACGAAAGAGATACCCGTTGATGTTGTATTTCTCAAATGAACGGACCTTATAGTCAAAACCATTAGCAACTTGTCTCAATTCGGCGTCCATAGACTCTGAATTAGCCTACAAGTTTAATACGAAACAGTTGTTGCATTAGCCGCAAGTTAGACCAAGAATGAAATGGTCCATTATTGATAATTACGGTTTGTTTGAACCAAGAGATGAAACCGGGATAGCCGCCTCCTGTCTTTGACAGAAGCTCATACTCTTTGACGGAATCATTTTCGATCACCGCTCCATCCGAGAATTTGACGACGTAACGGCTGTTTGAAATATCCGGGAATAAGAGCAGTTCAAATGAATTAGAAGTTACGGGAAAATGTGCCGAGAACTCACTCGATGTATGGCCGCACTTCTGTTAGGTTGTTGAAGATATACAAAGAAATGTTCCGCCATTCTTCGATATCCAACGTTATTGGTTTCGAAGCACCGGCTGGTGCGAGCTTCCCTTTGAATAGGCTGAGGTTGGACCCACCTTTTTTAGGGTCTCCATCATTGTGCCGAGGCTTCGGATTATGCAAATGATGATTTTTGGCTTCGTAGTGTGTTGTCACAAAGTTTGCCATCTCCTCAGTAATGAATGCCTCAGCCATCGATGCTTCAATTCTACGCTTATTTTTACATTTAGCTCGAAGGGTCTTCTGCATCCTCTCAGTTGCATAGCACCAACGAAATTGCACCGGCCCACCCAATCTTGCCTCGGTCGGTAGATGTAAAATCAAATGCTGCATTGGATTAAAGAAGCCCGGTGGAAAGATCTTTTCTAACTTGCACAACAACTCCGGTGCAAACTCCTCCATGTCTTCTACCACGCCAGGCGACAATTCTTTCGCACAAAGAACACGGAAGAAATAGCTCAGCTCCGCCAGTACTAGCCATTCATCCTCAGGAATAAAGCCACGTAACATCACCGGCATTACCCGCTCTAGCCATATGTGCCAATCATGACTCTTGAGACCAAAGATTTTTAATTTTTCAAGACTCGCTCCCCTCTTTAGATTCGCTGCATACCCATCGGGAAACATCAAGTGCATTTTGACCCACAAGATAATTTCCCTCATAGCTGGTCTTCCAAGATTGAACTAGGCCTTTGGCTTCGACCACTTCTGCTTTCCTTTGCCTTCTCGCATGTTTTGTAACGGTCTATGACATAGTGTCTCTTGATCGACTCTAGCCTTAATATTATCCTTTGTCTTCCCATCTATGTCGAACAATGTACCAAAAATAGCCTCTCCGATATTCTTTTCAGTGTGCATCATGTCGATATTGTGTGGAAGAAGGAGGTCTTTGAAGTACGGCAGATCCCAGAAGCATGGCTTGTGAGTCCAGGCGTGTTTTGAATTATACCCCTTGAAATACCCTAGACGCTCTGGATCAAGCTCGAGGGCATTTAACTGATCCAGGATCTGTTGGCCTGTGAACGCATGTGGTGCCAAGTTTTTGACAACTTTACCTTTGGTAAAGTTCTTCTTGTCTTTTCTGAACTGATGGTCAGGATCCAGGAACGGTCTATGCAAGTCAAAGCAAGAATACTTCCGACCCTCCTTCAACCAATGAAACTGAAGAGCTTCCTTGCATTGGGGGCACGGGAACCTTCCATGCACACACCATCCAGAGAATAGCGCATACGCTGGCAAGTCATGCATAGAGTACATGTACCACACATGCATTTTGAAGTTTTCTTTTCTAGCGGCATCGTATGTCTTGACCCCATTTTCCCAAGCTTCTTCCAATTCATCCTTAAGCGGTTGCAGGTACACATTCATATTCTTGCTCGGATAATTGGGCCCTGGAATTATCAACGTCAGAAATATGTTCTTTCTTTGCATAATCTGCCCGGGGGGGGATTCAGTGGAATGACAAATACAGGCCAACAACTGTATTGGGTTGCCGTCATGCCGAAGGGATTAAAACCATCCGTGGCGGCGCAGACTCGAGGATTCCTTGGATCTGCCACTTTATCCTGATGCAATCCATCGAAATGTTTCCACGCTTCCCCATCCGATGTGTGTACCATCATCTTATTCCCATCCGCATCTAGTTTGGTTCTTTTGCCCAATTTGTGCCATGTCATCTGTCTGGCTGTCTCTTCGACCATGAAAAGACATTGAAGTCTTGGTACGATTGGCATATACCGAAGAACACTAACTGCGATTTTGGTCTGCCTCTTCTCACCCATACCGTTGTCTACCACAAGATACCTGCAAGACTCGCAATTGGGACAATAGTCCAAGTGTGCATACTCCTTCCTAAATAAGACACATCCTTTCTCACATGCATCTATCTTCTCATAGGGCATCTTAAGTACACGAAGTATTTTGTCCGACTGGTACAGGTTTGCAGGCATGACATGGCCTTTGGGTAGGAAACGTCCAAATAGTGTCATCATCGCGTCGTAGCATTCTCTTCCCAAGTTGAACTGAGCCTTCAGAGCCATTACTTGTGCAATTGCATCCAGCTGACAGAGCTCGGTGTGCTCATGGAGAGGACGTTTTGAAGACTCCAACATTTCATAAAAGGCCTTTGCAGATTCCTCCATCTCATCTTCCGAATCCCAAGCATCATCAAAGTCTTGCACCATGTCTTCGATCCCAGTACCATGCTCGTCCGTGCGACGACGGACCACCTCAGCTCTTGTGCGTTGTATAGACTCACCATGAAATGTCCACACCGTATAATTAGGCTTAAAACCCCTCCTCTACAGGTGTTTAATCATTACAGCCTTTGTCGTCTTTTTATAGTTGTCGCATCCAAGACAGGGGCAATAGTTTCTTTCCTGGCCATTTGCGAATGCGGCTTTCACAAATTCCTTTGTTTTTAAAAACCATTCTTTCGTCATCTCTTTCTGACTAGGGTGACCGGTATACATCCACGCACGATCACTCATCTTGCGTAGCTACTAAAGACAGAAGAAATATATTTATATATAATTTAGCATTTATATTCATCTTTCGCCATTTTTATTACGTCCAGGCAACCTACACGCTAATAGGTAAAGATAGGTCCTAATCCCACCCGAGTATGTGTAGATTGGGTTCGTTTTCCCATGCTCTGCTCCGGATCCAACGCAAAATTTCGGCAGCACCTCCCCGCTGTTCTCCTGATACACATCTCCGCAATAAACATAGAGGATGTGCATCCGGAGAACAACAGGGAGGCACTGACGAAATTCCGCATCGGATCCAGAGCACAGCATACGGGAAAACGAACCCAATCTAAACATACTCGGGCTGTCCATGGATAATGTTGGACAATTCGAAAGGATGGCGGTTATAAATATGCAAAGACATGCATATTTATAGATGTCGCCCTTTCGAACGGGAGACGCATACTGGTCACGCATACTGATAAATTAATTGAATTACCTAAATCTAGAAAGTTGCATCCGGAAACAGAGCCACAGTAAATGAACGGGCGGGGAGGAGATGAAATTTGTACTGTCCCACGAATGCAGGGGCGGAGCTCGTACAACGCACGGGCAGGTCTTCGCACAGCAGACCTCACAGCGACGCGACACTTAGGCTCGAATTATAAATACTAGTTGTAAGACATCAATTGAGATCAAGCAATAAAGATATTATCTTCTGTTGCCCGGCTCTCCAAGGAGCCGGAACCCTAGCCTCCGCCGCACCTAACCCTAGCCGCGACGGCGCCATCTCGCCGGCGCGTCCGCTCCAGCCCTCGCTCCCCTCCTCCCTGCCCTTACAACCTACGCCGGAGGCCCGGTAGGAACCCTAGTCCTACCAATTTGGTATCCAGAGATTCCAGGCTGATCATGTCGCTCCCTCCACCACCGCCGCCGCTCAACACCACCACCGCCGCACTGCCACAAACCACCACCACCTCCCCGCTGGGACCCAACCCCCGCTGTCGAGCGTCGCCCCCACTACCTACGGGCCGCCGTCGCTGCCGTGGGCCACCCCGGCCTTCCAGCCACTCCACGGAGGGGCGCCGCCGCCGCCGCCGCAGCTTCTGCTGCAGCACTACCACGCCGCAGGCACTCCCTGGCCGGTGTGGCCGGCCACCACCGCGCCGCTGGGGGGGCTGCCCCACCAGTCGCTACCGGCCACCACGGTGCAGGCTCCGGTGCCGCACCAGCAGCCGCCGCCGCCATCGACAGCAGCACATCCAGCGCCCCGAACCACCGGTCGGCCCCTGCACCAGGTGAAGTTCCCGTCATCGCCATCGCCAATTCCCGCGTGGGCAGCCGGATCATCTTCGGGTCCGATCTATACCCCGGCACAGGCACTGCAGCAACCGCCCAGATGGGGCGGCCGCCAGCTCAGTCGACCCGTGCCGACCCTTCCAGCACCGGGCCGGCCTCCTCCAGGCGCAACGGCCGCACCTCCGGCCGCCACACGGACCTTCCGCAGGTTGTCCCCGGCCGAGCAGCAGGAGCGTCGACGTCAGGGTCTCTGCTTTAACTGCGCTGAGCCCTACACGCCGACACATGTCTGCCCCCGCCTCTTCTACTTGGAGACGGTCGACTACACCGAGGCGGACGAGACGAACGACGCACCAGACCCGGCCGCAGATTCTACGGCGACGGCCTGCGTCGTCTCTCTCCACGCCCTCGCCGGCATCCGCCATGAGCGGACCATGTTGCTGCCCGTGACGATCCATGGCGAGCAGCTGGTCGCCCTGCTGGATACGGGCTCCACTCTTCTTATTCTTTTCTTATTTTCCTTTTGCCTTTTCCTTTTATTCCTTCTTATTTTCCTTCTTCTTCTTCTTCTTTTTATTCTTCTTCTTCTCCTCCTCCTCCTCTAGCTCTTCTTCTTCTTCTTCTCCTTTTTTCTTCTTCTACTTATTCTTCTTCTTCTACTTTTTCTTATTTTCTTCTACTAAACAGGAAACTACCTACTAAATCTACTAATTAACTAACAGAAACTACCTACTAAATCTACTAATTTATTCTTCTTCTTCTTCTTCTTATTTTATTTTTTCTTTTTTCCTCTTATTCTTCTTCTCCTTCTTCTTGTTTTCTTCTTCTCTTCTTCTTCTTCTTCTTATTATTATTATTATTATTTTATTTTTTCCTCTTATTCTTCTCTTCCTCTCCTATTTTTCTTCTTCTTCTTCTTCTTGGTTCTTCTCCTTCCCTTCCTTATCCTTCTTCTTCTTTTCCTTCTTCTTCTTATTTTTTTCTTCTCCTTTCTCCTTCTTCTTCATCTCCTTTCTCCTTCTTCTTCATCTCCTTTCTCCTCCTTCTTCTTCTTCTTCTAAACCTAAACTAACTAAACCTAAACTAAAACTGAAACTAAAACTAAAACTAAACTAAAACTGAAACTAACCTAACTAAAACTGAAACTAACCTAACTAAATCTGAAACTAACCTAACTAAAACTGAAACTAACTAAACTAAAACTGAAACTAACCTAACTAAACCTAAACTAAAACTGAAACTAAAACTAAACTAAAAGTAAGAACTAATTAAACAAAAACTATTAAAAAAAAGAAGAAACAGAAACTTACCAGGGGGAGGAGGGCCGCAGGGGGAGGAGGGCGGCGGTGGAGGAGGGTGCAGGGCGGAGGTGGGGTGGGGTGGGGAGGTGGGGTGGGGGTGGCGGCGGCGGCGGCGGCGGCGGCGCAGGGAGGAGGAGGAGGGCCGCAGGGGGGGGGCGCAGGGCGGCGGTGGGGTGGGGAGGTGAGGTGGGGGTGGCGTCGGCGGCGGCGACGGTGGGGCGGCGGCGGCGCTGGGGGCCGGGGGCTGCTGCGACGGCGTTGAGGGGCTGCGGCGGCGCTGAGGGGAGAGCAGTGAGAGAGAGTGCGTGGGAGAGAGGAGAGAGGTGGGGCGCGCGGCGACAGTTAACGTTTGGGGGGTCCATCCCCTTTGCCGTCTGCCACTGATCCCCTTTGTCGTCTGCCACGGACGGCAAAGCTTGTCAGGCAGACGGCAAAGGGGTGGGTGGGGCCGGGGTGGGATGGGGAGAGAGGAGGGGTGGGGTGGGATAGCTTTGCCGTCTGCCATCCCTACCTTTGCCGTCTGTTGACGGATGGCAAAGAGGTGGCTGATGGCAAATATGTATTTTGCCATCAGCCTCCTCTTTACCGTCTGTTTTTTGCCAACACACGGTAAAGAGGTTCTTCGCCGTTTGCTGGCTGATGGCAAAGATTTGGCAGACGTCAAATATAGGAAGTCCAGTAGTGAAGGTTTAGAGAGTGGCACATGCAAATTTAATTGGAACGGCAGGTAGATACCGCATATAGGTAGGTATGGTGGACTCATATGGAACAACTTTGGGTTTATGGAAGTGGATGCACAAGCAGTATTCCCGTTTAGTACAAGTGAAGGCTAGCAAAAGACTGGGAAGCGGCCAACTAGAGAGCGACAACAGTCATCAAAATGCATTGAGATTAACCAATCATTGAGTGCAAGCATGAGTAGGACATAAATCACCATGAACATGAATATCATAGAGGCTATGTTGATTTTGTTTCAACTACATGCGTGAACATGCGCCAAGTCAAGCCACTTGAATCATTCAAAGCAGGATACCATCCTATCATACTGCATCATAATCATCTCGAGATTCATGTTGGCATCCAAGGCAAACCATTATAAGCTCCTAGCTAATTAAGCATGGCATCAGAAACTATGATCTCTAAGTTGTCATTGCAAACATGTTTCTCTCACAACAAAGCTAAATCTGGAACGATGAGCTAGTCATATTTACAAAAACAAAATATACCGAGTTCATACCAGCTTTTCCAGGCTCAGTCACTTCATCATATATCGTCATTATTGCCTTTCACTTGCACGACCGAATGATGTGAACAATAATAAGAGTGCTCGTGCATTGGACTAAGCTGGAATCTGCAAGCAAACACAAAGGAGAAGACAAAGTAATATGGCTCTTTGACAGATAAACAGATATGCATGCGAGAGGCACTAAACATTGTAACCATGGTCTTCTATCTTGACCCGAAGAAAAATAAAACTATTTACACGGGAAAGCTCCCAACAAGCAAAAGAAGAACAAGAAAATCTTTTTGGGTTTTTCTCAAACTAGACAAACACACGAAAAGAAAACGAGAGAAAGAAATAAACTAGCATGGATGATATAGTGGCAAAGTGTGAACACCGACTAACAAAGTGAAAGTGTAAGCAAGAATATAAAGTCGGTGAGAAACACGTACTCCCCCAAGCTTAGGATTTTGGCCTAAGTTGGTCTACTCCCATGGATGGTCCGGGCGATACCCAAAATCATAATGGGGGTTGTACGGGAGCGCCGCAGCCACTGCTTGAATAGCTGCCTCACGGAGACGAGCAACCTTTGCCTCCCTCTCATACTCCTCTGCCTCTCCTCTGGTTATGTAATATCTCCGTTTTACCTGAAAGTCAAAGAAGAAAGGAGCAGGAAGGGTAATATGGAAAACACGCTGTCGGTTAAATATTAACCGGTATAGGAGGGATTCATTATCCCTCTCAAGGAACTGTTAGCGTATCATAGCGGCGCGATCAAGGAAAGCTGTATAAGCGGGGGATCTCCTTCGCGGATGGGTAATCCAAGAAAATTCGCTATGCGAGTGGCATAGATCCCACCAAAGAAATCCCCTTCATTAGCATTATTATTCAGCCTCCTTGCTATTATAGCTCCCATGTTAAAACTTATGTCACCTGTTACTGCGCTCTTAAGAATACTAAGGTCGGATGCGCAGAGGTGACAATGCTCAATCTTGTTTTTAATGCGTCTACCTACGAAGAGGGCAAAGTAATGCAAGGAAGGAAAATGAATGCTTCCCATGGTAGCATGCGTAATATCTCTAGATTCTCCGACAGTTATACAAGAGAAAAAATCTCTAACCGAAGATATAGGAGGATCATTGAGACTACCGCAAACAGGTATCTTGCAAATTCTGTTGAAATCCTCCAAATCCATGGTATACGATTTGTCATAGAGATCAAACAGTACAGATGTGTCACGACCAGCTGAAAATTTGAATCTACGAACAAAAGAGGCAGTGAGAGTAACATACTGTTCACATTTATCGGAGATGAATTCTTCGAGCCCGACGTTGTGAACAAGTGTATCAAACTCGTCTTTGAAACCTGCCTCAATCATGAATTCATCCGAAGGCCATTCACATGGTTGTACGTGTGCGTTCCTCGGTTGGTAAGGATCGGGCTCCCGAATCGCAAGACGAGGTCCTCTCTTGCTTGAGGAACCACCATGATAGTTTCTCCTGAACATCTTCCTTTTCTGAAATTTTCAGTGACTCAAAGGAAAAGTGAACAAGGCCCAACTAAACTCGTAGCAACTACTCCTATAAGTGCCTAGAAGCCAGATCACGCATCAAAACTACTTGGGACCAGCTAAAATTAGCATGCAAAGCTCAAGAATAGGGTCACCAAGCCAGCAAAAATACGTGATGTATAAGGCACTAGAGCAAAAACTAATTGGGCCAATGGAGGAGTCACATACCGAGGAGCAATTTCCCCAAAACAGATTTGTGAATGGTGCTTTCGACAAGGAGATCGAAAATCCCAGCAAGAAGAGCAAGAACATGGGTTTGAGCTGCGAAACGATTTTTTCTGGAGGTAGAAGCAGATGGGAGCTAGAATGAGTGGATGGGGTACATGTGGGCCCCACAAGCCTGGTAGGCGCGGCCAGGGGGGTGCCCGCGCCTCCACGGCTTGTGGCCCACTGATGCAACCCCCTGACTAGCTCTCCGTCTCAGTAATTTTCAAAAATTGCAGAAAAAATCATACTTGATTTTCGGGTACTTTTCTACGGGACGCTAAAAGCAGAAAATAGGAAAAACTAAACTAAATCTATCATTTTTCTTCTAAGCAACCGAAAGTGAAAGCTTGGAACAGAGGTTTGTGACTCCTCGATTCATCCATCTCATTGTCATCGAAAGAAATACATCAATGAGGTTGATCAAGTCTCCTTGCCAAACTTTTTCGAATCGCAAAAGAAGACGGAGAATTTTCGAATAATCACTAAGTTACTTCAATGGGGATGTGCATATCCCCAACAAGCAAATCATACTTCATCTTGACAGTAGGTATAGGGCACTCGAAGCTCCCAATAAGAATCGATGAATTTTTTTCGATAGCCTTGATGCAATGTACTCGATATTGTTTCTTCGGAAAGTGCAACGTATGCTCATTACCATTGACATGGAAAGTGACATTGCCTTTGTTGCAATCTATAACAGCCCCTGCAGTGTTTAAAAAGGGTCTTCCAAGGATGACCGCCATGGCATCATCCTCAGGAATATCTAGAATAACAAAGTCTGTTAAGATAGTGACGTTAGCAACCACCACAGGTACATCCTCGCAAAAGCCGATAGGAAAAGCAGTTGATTTGTCGACCATTTGCAGAGAGATTTCAGTGGGTGTCAACTTATCCAGTTCAAGCCTACGATAAAGAGAGAGAGGCATAACACTAACACCGGCTCCAAGGTCGTATAAAGCAGTTCTAACGTAGTTGCCTTTAATGGAGATTTCAGTGGGTGTCAACTTATCCAGTTCTTATCGTATCTCTTATTCTTAGGCTGTGGGTTATCAAGATCAACAGGTTCAATCTCCACATCCCTATGATTGCTCGGTTGGGCATCGACATGAACATCACTATTGATATTATCATTAGGCGCATGTTCATCACCAGATTGTGTTTCAGCATCAGAGACATCGTTTGGATTCTCAAGTGTAACAACAACAGGGTTGCTAGCGTGTAAGTTCCTATCATCTTTCTTCTTCTTCCTAGGATGACTAGGTGCATCAGTGCTAACTCCTTGAGAATCCGGTTCAATACTCTTAGGATGACCCTCAGGATACAAAGGTTCCTGGTTCATTCTACCGCCTCTAGAGACGACTCTGACAGATTTGTCATTCATCTCATTAAGCAAGTCATTTTGAGCCTTAAGTACTTGTTCTACCTGAGTAGTGACCATACAGGCATGTTTACTTAAGAGCTTAAGATCATTGGCGTTTCTGTCCACACAAGCACTTAAATGACTAAGCATACGAGCATTCTGTTCCAATTGTCTGCTAACATAATCATTGAAACTTTGTTGTTTGGCAACAAAGTTATCAAATTCATCCTGGCATAAGCTAGCAGGTTTATCAAAAGGAATATCACTCTCATCGAATCTACGAAGAGAATTTACCTCTACTACCTGTATCGGGTTATCAAGACCATGGATCTCTTCGATAGGTGGTAGATTTTTGACATCTTCAGATTTAATGCCTTTCTCTTTCATAGATTTCTTAGCTTCTTGCATATCTTCAGGACTGAGGAATAGAATGCCTATTTTCTTAGGGGTTGGCTTAGGAGGTGGTTTGGGAATAGTCCAAGCATTCTCATTGCACAAGATATTATTCAATAGGATCTCAGCTTGTTCTACGGTTCGTTCCCTAAAAACACGACCGCCACAACTATCTAGGTGGTCTCTAGAAGCATCGGTTAGTCCATTATAGAAGATATCAAGTATTTCATTCTTCTCAAGAGGGTGATCAAGCAAAGCATTCAGTAGCTGGACGAGCCTCCCCAAGCTTTTGGGAGACTCTCTTCCTCAACTTGCGCAAAGTTGTATATTTCCTGCAAGGCAGCTTGCTTCTTATGGGCAGGGAAATATTTTTCAGAGAAGTAGTAGATCATATCCTGGGGGCTACGCACACAACCAGGAGCAAGAGAAGTGAAGAAAGTCTTAGTATCATCCCTTAGTGAGAAAGGAAATAGCTTGAGGATATAGTAGTGGCGGATCTTTTCCTCACTAGTGAATAGGGTGGCTATATCGTGTAGTTTGGTAAGATGGGCTACAACCATTTCAGACTCATAACCGTGAAAAGGATCTGATTCGACCTGAGTGATTAACTCAGGGTCGACAGAGAATTCATAATCCTTATCGCTCACAAAGATAGGCGAAGTAGCAAACTTCGGGTCATATTTCATCCTAGCGTTCAAAGACTTTTCTTTCCACTTGCATAGTAATTTCTCAACATCATAGATATCCTTACAAGCAAGAAAGTCCTCAGCTATCTCTCCCTCCATAACATAACCCTTAGGCATATCAGGCAATTCATATCTAGGAGAGCTAGTTCTAATAGGCAAAATAGCAGGTTCTACTTCAATAGTATCAGCAGTTTCAGAAGTATCATCACATCTAGCAACAACTCTAGCAATTTGTGCATCAAGGAATGCACCTAGTGGCAACGCAGTATCAAGCATAGCATCATCACAAGCATCATGGACAGCAAAAGTAGCATCATCAAGCACAATCAACATATCAAGATTTCTAGCAAGAGGTGGTGTCGCAAACTTACTCATAACTGAAGGTGAATCAAGTGCAGAGCTAGATGGCAGTTCCTCACCTGTCCTCGTAGTTGAGGGCAAGACTTTAGTTCTTGGATCTTTCAGATTCCTCATAGTGACCAGCAGGCGTAAATCCCAAGTGACTCAGAGAATATAGATGTGCTTTCCCGGCAACGGCGCCAGAAAAAGGTCTTGATAACCCACAAGTATAGGGGATCGCAACAGTTTTCGAGGGTAGAGTATTCAACCCCAATTTATTGATTCGACACAAGGGGAAGCCAAAGAATATTCTCAAGTATTAGCAGTTTAGTTGTCAATTCAACCACACCTGAAAGATTCAGTATCTGCAGGAAAGTATCAGTAGCAAGGTAGTGTGATAGCAACAGTAGCAACGATAACCAGTAGCAGCAAAGTAATAGTAGTAGCGACATAGTAACAGTAGCAGCAGCAGCGTAACAGTAGCAGCAGTGACAACAGTAGCAGCAAAGTAACATAGCAAGGACCAGTAGGAAAAGACTCGTAGGCATTGGATCTGTGATGGATGATTATGCCGGATGTTATTCATCATGCAATAGTTATAACACACAGAGATATGAAACTAGTTCCAGTTCTTCAATGTAATGTAGGCACGTATTCCGTATGTAGTCATACGTGCTTAGGGAAAAGAACTTGCATGACATCTATTGTCCATCCCTCCCGTGGTAGCGGGGTCCTAATGGAAACTACGGGATATTAAGGTTCTCCTTTTAATAAAGAACCGGACCAACGCATTAACACTTGGTGAATACATGAACTCCTCATACTATGGTCATCTCCGGGAATGGTTCTGGCTATTGTCACTCTGGGGTTGCCAAGTCATAACACATAGTAGGTGACTACAACTTGCAAGATAGGATCAAGAACACACATATATTGGTGAGAACATAATAGGTTCAGATATGAAATCATGGCACTCGGGCCCTAGTGACAAGCATTAAGCATGGCAAAGTAGTAGCAACATCAATTTCAGAACATAGTGGATACTAGGGATCAATCCCCATCAAAACTAACTCGATTACATGATAGATCTCATCCAACCCATCACCATCCAGCAAGCCTACGATGAGATTACACACGAACGGTGAAGAGCATCATGGAATTGGCGATGAAGGAAGGTTCGTGAGGACGATGGCAACGGTCTCCCCTCTCCGAAGCCTAGAACGGACTCCAGATCTGCCCTCCAGAGGAAGAATGGGAGCTGGCGGCGCCTCCGTATCATAAAACGCGATGAACTCTTCTCCTTGATTTTTTTTCTGGATGAAAGGGACTAAATAGAGTTGAGATTGTAAGTGGTGGAGCAACGTGGGACCCACAAGCCTGCAGGCGCGGCCAGGGGGGCGCCTGGTGGGCTTGTGGGCTCTCAGCTCCACCCCTCTGGTTGATTCTTGTGCCAGTATTTTTTATATATTCCACAAAAATTCCCCGTAAAGTTCCAGGTCATTCCGAGAACTTTTATTTCTGCGCAAAACAACACCATGGCAATTCTGGTGAAAACAACATTAGTCCGGGTTAGTTCAAATCATGCAAATTAGAGTCCAAAACAAGGGCAAAAGAGTTTGGGAAAGTAGATATGACGGAGACGTATCAGTGTGTAACTGTGGTTGTCTCTTTTGAGAGATCCTTCTCCGAGTGAGGACACGACGGGGTTATGTGTAACGTAAGTAGGTGTTGAGGATCACTCATTTGATCATTATTAGTTCACATTCGTTATGCGTAGATCATCTCCCTTTTAGTCTTGTACTCGTAATTAGCCACCTCAAATAAATGCTTAGTCGCTTGCTGCAGCCTCACCACTTAACCATGCCTCACCCATTAAGCTTTGCTAGTCTTGATACTTTTAGAAATGAGATTGTTGAGTCCCTATGGCTCACAGATTACTACAACACCAGTTGCAAGTACAGGTAAAGCGATACTTTTATGTGGGCGCGATAATTGTGCTTTTGGAGTTTCTTCTTCTTCTTCAATCTAGGATGGGTTCCAGGCTGGTAGCCTTGGATAGCAAGGATGGACATCATTATTTTACGTTTGTTTTCGTATGTAGTCGGACCCTGCTCTTCTTCATGATGATTGATTATGTTGTTGTACTGATGTGAACTTGATGTAGCTTGTGGCGAGTGTGAGCCAATTCCATATACTCACCTCATCAGTACATGTATTTGTAATGATATCCATTCTTGCAAAATGACGAGATGCGCTTCTATCCCTGTCGAGGCCCTCGCTCCAAAATAAGGATAGGATCACATCTTGGGCGTTAAAAGTTGGTATTAGAGAAGTACCGACCTAGGAGCCCCCTTGATTGATCGAACTTGGTCGAGTCGAGTCTAGTGAAAAACCGCTTTGAGTCTAGTTATGTATCAGAGAGTATGATTTTTTTCTTCTCTTCTATGCTCTGGTGAGGAATCTTGACGTAATAATTTTAATTCTACTCCTCTTCTCACTGGAAAAAATTAGGATCACGCGGATATTTTTTTAATCTATATGATGTCGATGTGACGGAGTTCTGACTTGGTGCCTCCTGCTGTGTTGATTTTATTCCGAGGAGTTGAGCTCGAGGGGATTCTTGAGGAGATCGTTATTATTCAGATTTTTTACTACCTCAAGACGAAGGATGTTCGAAATTGCTTCAATACTAGTAGTGGCGAGTTAAGCGCGACATCCCCAGTACTGATGCAGAGAGTTCCGGGGTACCGCCATACTTAGTATCGTTGTGATTATGAGGGTCTGGGATAGATGAGTTTCTAAGATCTCTGGTTATGTGTTGATGGATGTGATATACTTGATGGGTAGTGTTATTGCTAGGAATTGAGTGATGGATTTTACTCCTTGTATCCGTGGACCCGATTGCATGACCAGAAAATTTTGGGAGTTACCATGTGGGAATTCAAGTAGACACTTACAGGGAAACCTTCCAACTGATGCATGATGTGAGGTTAGGGTTCGACATCTAGTGGATTCATTTGTTCACGGTTATTCTTACAGAGGACAGTCTCCATATATGTCATCAGTATGCTTCGACAAGCCTTGTAGTTCGCTATGCCTAGGGAGCATATTCAAGCGTCATTTCAATATGACAATCCAATGTACGGTCGAGCCTGTGCGATCCTACCCATGAAAATATCGAGCGGAATCTCGGTCATATGTTTGTTCTGGCTAATTTGCAAGCCTCATCCTTTGTTTTGTTGGAGTATGGTAATTCGAGTTGCTTCGATGTCAAGTGGTGATTACATATCTTTCCTAAGTGGTGTTCCCATATTTTTATGGGAATGCAAAATAAAATAAAATTTTCTCATTCAAATTGCTTATCAATTCTTTTCAACCGGGGTCGTCATATGAATTCCTTTCAACCGGTGTGCTTCTCTTCAAGTGAATTCAATCTTCTCCATTTTTTGCAAGATCAATCCCTCATTTCTTGCCAGAGTTTGTCTCATCTGTCCCAAGTTGTCTTTGTTTTCCTGCCCTCCCACCCCTTTTCTTCAATTTTTCAATTATCATTCAAGTATCTTCCTTTCATTATTTGTTTTTCTATCTTTTCTTTTCTTTTGTTCCCGGTGATTCACTGTGAAGATACTCAGGAGTTTTGTGTTCATCTTTATTCATTATTTCTATCTCTCCGGTGGATTCGATTCAAGTTATAAGTGTTCATCATATCATTTTCATCCTTTAAATTCTTTCCTATGTTGGTGATTCTCATCCAAGTCTCTTTTGGTTATTCATCTTTCTCTTTCCTATCCAGAGTGCTGAAAGTATCTCAGAAGTTTATGGTTTTCAATCCTTTCAATTATTTCGAGTGTCTCACCTCATCTAGTTTCATTTGTACCGGTGCAATCTCTCTTTTCTAATCAATTGTTTAAACGGTGATTTCTTTTGTGTGGCCCCATAACCCACAGGTTTTTCCCAGGATCTTACCTGACTCTTCTAATCTTTTTCGGAGATCTCTAATTATTTTCAAGTATGATGTAAGAATGATTTACATCAGTCATATTCCTTCTCCAAGATCACTTCAAGTTTTTTTATCATTGGCTCAACCTTTTTCATTATTCATTATTCCAGAGTGACTCAGTAATTCTTGCTGGTGTTCTCCTCATCATTCTCATCTTGGAAGACCGCAAGAGTGTTTCTCTTCAATCTTGGTCCATTCTCTTGAAGATTTGTCATTTCAGCTTCATGCTATCCTCTCAATTATTTTTTGTCATGAGAAATTCCTTCTATATCTATCCGGTTCATTTCAAAGTTGTTTTCATTTATCGATCCTCCGAAGGCCATCATTTCAGAAGATTTCTTCATGCTCAGCTTTCAGCTTTCATTCTTAAATTCTTCTCAATTGGTGTCTCTTCGTTCGTATCTCAATTATTCCGGTGCCTTGTTCAAGTTTTCTCTCAAGTGGATCATGATCTTTTCATTCTCATATATCTCAATTCATTCTGGGATTCGCATTCATTTGTGAATTCTTACCGGTGGCTTGTTCAAGCATTCTCTAATCGATCATGCTCTCCTTGCCCTCATGTAGCCCAGTTCATTTGTATATCCTCTTTCATTCCAAATTCTTGCTGGTGTTTCTTCCAAGACTTCTTTAAGTTTGTGCTCTATCTCTATATCTTCAATCTTTTTCAAGTAGAATAAGTGGTATGCTAAATCCGTTGCTTGTCATCAATTTAATTTGATGAAGGGTAAGCATAACATAATTCTTATTCTTGTTCCATCAAGTGATTTCAATTCTTCTTTCGGAGTGGCTCATGATATCAATTCTTCTTCTAAGTGTTCTTATATTTTCTTTTCTAGACTTCCAAGCTTGTCTCAAGTATCTCCTTGTGAAGCTTCATCTAAATCTTTGCAAGGTCATAATCTTATTCTTTTCAACCATCAATTCTTTCTATCATCCTTTCATTCCGGTTTTCTCCAAATGGTTCTTCATGGTGATTCATCAAGGTTTCTATTCTTTCTCTAAGTGTTCTTCAACATTCTTGTTGGAGAGGCTCAAATATCTTGTGTTTTGCATTCCAAGTGCAATTCTCTCCCCTTTATCCTTTGAGGTGGTGTTATAGCATTCTTGTTAGTGGAGGAGTCTCGAAGAGAATTTGTTTCAAGTATGAGATAATTAAACCGACCAATTCCTTCAATCATGAGATATTTCAACCCATGATTTCTTCAATGAGCTATCTTGGTTTAGATTTCACCTAAAGTTTTTTCTAAGGATTGTTGCTATTAGAGTGATTATCGTTCATCTAAGTTCTCAATGTATCCTCCTGGTGTAAGAAGTTTTCATATCTTGTTGCTCCTAATGAATCTATTGTTTTCCAATAGTGGACGCTTGTCACCTCATTGTTGAGATGGTTTCCGTAAGTCCACAACAGGCTTGTTCTTTTCGTTGTTGGTTTTCCAACAACTCCGTTCAATTATTATTTCTAAGAGTGCTCTTCTAGTTTAATTGTGGTAGAATGTGTCATTTTCTTCTCCATTCTTTTCTTTCCAATGCTCAAGTTTCTATTCTCTTGTTCGGAGATGTTGTGATGTTCCTCTTTTTATATCAATCATCTCGGGTTGTCAAAAGCATGTTCTTTCCTTGCTTATAAATTTAGTTGGTTTGTTGTGAATATTGTCAAGATCTTTCCATCTTATCAATTTTTTGTCCTCAATTTCCTACCAAAGTGCTGCCAAAATTTCGTGTAATTTCTTGCTTGTTTCTCACATCATTCTTCATCTCTATGCAACCTTCAAGGATCGTTGGTTTCACTCGTTTGTCAAAGAAGTGACTAAGTTCTACCGCTTGCTTTTCGACCTCTTCCCCTTTCATTCCTAGATCTCGAGGTAAGATCTCTTGTTAGTGTAGGAGAGTTGTAACAGCCCGAGACCGACGCTCCAGAAGATTCCGCTTTTATTACACTGTCATTGCGCGATTCATTTGTTTGTTGCATCCATCATTACATCATTCACATCATCTACATTGCATCGGCACTCCGTTGCCGTCAGTTTTCAAACTTGCATCCACAATTAGTTGCATGCTGTCTCTGTTTCATCGTTGACCGTTTTGAGACCAACCCCCCACGCACGCTCCCACGACATCGTTAAAAAGAGTGTTTTTAAAAGTGTGTAAAAATTTCTCGGATTGGGTTGAAAGTTGGTGTGCGGTCTTAATATAGTGTAGGAAGGTCGCGTGTCAAATTTCATCGCAATCGGAGTTCGTTTGATACGCCAACCGTTAAACCTATAACGACACTATAGCCGGTCATTTCGTCAGAAGTTTTTGGTTTTATAAAACTTTTTCGCCGGGTTGCCTGTTTTCCCTCTCATCTCTGCCTATCCCGTGTGCACTTGGTACCAACCCGCATGGAACCTAGTCCGAAAACCACCCGGTACCCGAAACACACGATCGTGACCGTTGGGTCCGGATGAACCCCGTTATACCATAAACCGTCTTCGGTTTATCAATTAAACATCATAACCTATTTTTTCCCGTTCGTCCGATTAAAATCATAGGATCGAGGTGATCCAAAATCTAACCCACTAGCTATACATATAGACCACCTAGACCTAACCTAGACCAATCCCAATAATCCTCCCCCTGTCCCATCCGCGTGCCGCCACCCACATCGAGATCCCCTCATCCAATCAGGGCAAGCCCTTGTCCCCGCGCCATCCTCCCATGTTTCGATTGTCACGCCCAAGATGTGACCCTATCCTCAATTTGGCACGAGGGCCTCGTCAGGGATAGAAGCACATCTCGTCGTGTCGCAAGAATGGATATCGTTACAAGTACATGTACTGAAAAGAAGAGATATATAATAGAATTGGCTTACACTTGCCACAAGCTACAACAGAGTCACATCAGTACAATAGATAATCATCATGAAGAAGAGCAGGGTCCAACTACGGACGAAAACAAACGAGAAAATAAAGAACGACGTCCATCCTTGCTATCCCAGGCTGCCGGCCTGGAACCCATCCTAGATCAATGAAGAAGAAGAAGCAACTCCAAATGGATAATCAACGTGCTCGCGTCTAGTAACCTTTACCTGTACCTGCAACTGGTGTTGTAGTAATCTGTGAGCCACAGGGGACTCAGCAATCTCATTTCCAAAGGTATCAATACTAGCAAAGCTTATTAGGTGAGGCATGGTTAAGTGGTGAGGTTGCAGCAGCGGCTAAGCACATATTTGGTGGCTAAACTTACGAGTACAAGAAATAAGAGGGGGAAGACCTACGCATAACGGACGTGAACTACGGATTATCAAATGAATGATCCTGAACACCTACCTACGTCAGACATAACCCCACCGTGTCCTCGATCGGAGAAGGAACTCACGAAAGAGACAGTCACGGTTACGCACACAGTTGGCAAGTTCTAATTAAGTTAACTTCAAGTTATCTAGAACCAGTGTTAAACAAAGTTTCCACATTGCCACAAAACCGCGGGACGACTTTCCGAAAAGATTTAACCCTGTAGGGGTGCTCCAACTAGTCCATCACAAATTACCACAAGCCGCATAGAAATCCTCAATCATGAAGCTCGCGATCTCGTCGGATTTCCTAGTGGAAATCCTCAACTCTGAGATTACCCAAAGCATCACCGGAATCCCGATGCACAAGATATTTCTTCAAAGGTAAAACTAATCCAGCAAGGCCGCCCGACGTGTCGATGATCCCGATAGGAGCCGCGTATCTCGTTCTCAGGACACGACGGATGAGCTAGAAGTCAGGATCGCTAAACCTCTGGGTGACCAGAGGGGCGCCGGACATCGCTCAGGTGGGACCAACACTCATGAGGAGCACTGGCCCGGGGGTTGATTAAATTATCCTCGGGGTCCAGAAAGTCTCTATGCAATTTTATTAGGTGATTAGGCAAATGTAGTACCAAAGTTGGGACTTGCCACGCCAGCTTTAATCTAAGACGAATTATCAAGGGGGTCCCCACAACAACCCCCATCATGTTAGGAGCGCTCAGTTATGGAACAAAACACCGGTGGCCGAAACTAAAGGGGGCAAAGGTGGAACAAAACACCAGGCTAGAAAGGCCGAGCCTTCCACCTTTTACCAAGTACATAGTTGCATAAAATTAAATAGCATTTAATATGGTGATATAACAAGGACCCATGTTATCACATGGAAGCAACTCCACCTGCAACTAGCAACGCTAACACAGGGTTAAGCAAGCGGTAACATAGCCAATGAGTGGTTGCTAGGTTGAACAGGTTGAAGGTTTTCATGGCATTGTTGAGAGGCTGATATTTAACATGTGGTAGGCAACGAGACATAATCGATAGCATCGAAATAACTAGCATGGCAATGATAGTAATGGTATCTGGGGAAATGGTCATCTTGCCCGAGGTCCCGCTTGGAAGAAGAATGACTCCGTGAAGCAAACGAACCGATGTAGTCGGACGGGTCCTCACTTTCCGACACGCTTGCGGAACTCTATCGAGACGGAGGAAACCGGAAACAAGCATCAACACACGAGAGTCACCACACGATGCACAAACATATGATGCATGAGCAGTTGAATAAATGCAAGACACGACATGGCAATTCACAACACTCAAACACTACACATTAAGTGAAGTTCAATATGCAACGAGTTGTATATTGACGAAACTCCACGCTTAATTATTTAGTTCTATCTCGATTAGTCACACGACAGTATTAAATGTGGTTAAACATGGCAAGAGGTGAAGCATAATTAATCTACCTATATAGGCATTTTAAATGAGGTCGGAAATGACATATAGCATGTCCGAAACGACCTCACGTGTTAATTAACAATTTTATCCAGATCTGAACTAACACATTTAATTGGTTGTTAAACAGCAAAACAAAGGTTCACGTGATTCTACGCGTCGCTACAAGCAATTTACACATAGAGAACATCTCCAACGGAGCTACGGATTAAAAGATACAAGCAACAGAAGATATGATGGCATGAATGCAATATGTGTGCAACAATGGCTACGAGCACTTCAAAACATACAACCAGCAAGAGAAAATGAAACTACACGAGATTCTAAGCAAGTTTCATATAGGACACGATCAAATTGGAGCTACGGTTCAACAACTACGAGCAAAACAAGAAATCACTACAATCTGCCAAAAATCAGCCACATAGCACTTTCTACACCCCACAACTACGAGCTACTCAACTCCACTATACTCAACCAAGGCATGACACGAAAGAGGGCAAGAAGCACTACCACAAACAACTTATAACAACTAGCATGGAAGCATGGATCACTAGGAAAAGAAGTCACAAAATGGCTCCTCACACACAGTTTCAGACATAGTGAAAATTACACTTCATGAAAGTGCAGTTTCCGGTCTGAAGGCATATTGATAGCATCAAAACCATAAGCTACAGCACTCCAAATGGCATGCAAATTCACAGCATCCTAGAGAAACACAAAGTCTACAACTATCTCCATTGCACCAACCTCAAAAGAGCTACAGATCACAAGATAGAAGCAAAACAAAAGAACAACAAAATATAACAGATTCCAGACTTAGAAATATTTCAGCACCTCCAAATCAGCACTATTTCTAGCAACTTGAGAGCAAGCAAACCACACCTAAACATGCACTTCTATTGCAACCAAAAATACCAGGGGCTAGAGTAAACATCCAAGGACAACTCTCTAGTTGACAACTCCGTCAAACGAAGCACGGAATGAATCCTACGAAAAAGACAATAGGGCAACATGGAAAAATATCGCGCGAACTAACTTGCTCAAAAGCTAAAACTAATTGCACATAAAAATCCTATGGATTTTTCTACCCCGCAAACATATAAAACATGTGGGGTTGCAACACAAAAATATTGCCACACGTAAATGCGAGATAATGTCCTAAGCACGGAAAATAATCTAGCGACAAATCCCTACGCGCAAAAACACAACCGTCTACTCTAAAATACATGGAAAAGTGGTTCCTATAACATGGACATTTCTACTACGGCATACGATTTATTCCAACACGCGCGGGAAATAAATGCGGGCACTATCCTATTGAGACAGCATGTAAATCCATGCATTTGGCATGACAAACCACTTCAAACAATTATGCAAGTTGTAAAATCGGATTCTACACGAAATTCTACACCAAAACCATATACAACTCATCGCGATCCGACTCACGGATTTAAAGTTACGGGCATTCTAAATATCGTCTATATTCTGGAATTTAATTAAATTCCGAAAATAACCTAAAAAGAAGAAAATATTACCGTTCCTAACTAATGCTAATCGACTACACGGGCATGGACGTTACACTAAAAATGCACGCGGGCGAGGGGGTGGCTTAGGCTCACCTTGCGCCTCCACTTGGGCCGGCCTGGAGCTGCTCGAGATGGGCCGAAGGAGGAGTTGCAGTCGCCCAGCTGGGCCGGCTCGGCACGAGGCCCATACGCCAGGTGAGCGTGGCTGCGCTCGAGCGGTCACGGGGGATCTCCTCGTCGTCCCGTGCGGGATCCCCTGGCGGCGGCGGTGAGGCGCCGGCAGGGGAGACCGAGGGACTGGGGCTGCAGGGCGGCGGGGTCGCGGGAGGCGAGATCTACGCGAGCGGCGGTCGGCTCGAGGAGATCGGCGGCGTGGGGTTTGGTGAGGGTTGCTGTTGTTGCTTTGGGCGAGGGCTGGCGCTCATACGGCGGCGGCAGGAGGCGGCGAGGGTGGAGGCTTGCGGCGAGGCACAGGGTAGGCGGCGGGGCCGGCAAGGCGGCTGTGGGCAGGAGGCGGCCTTGGGGAAGCCAGGGAGGCGCGTGGCCCGGCGGTGGCGGCTTCGGGCCCGGGTGGGCCAGCCGTGGGCCTGGCGGGCCGTGTCGGTGGGGAAGAGAGAGACAGAGGCGCTGGGGGCGGCTGGAGCGCAGAATTCGCGGAAAACTCCAGGGTTTGCCTAAAATGGGAGGGAGGGCTTCTTTAAATAGGAATGGGCTAGGTTAGAGGGCGCCTGGGGGTTTTTCGACCCTCCGATCGTGATCATACGGTCCGATCAGAGAGGCGGGTTAGGGTTAGCTGTGTAGAGTGGCGTTGGCTAAGAGGAGAGGGAAGTGGTGCGGCGCGGCAACGATTTATAAAACACCGAAAGATGTCCGATGGTAGACTGAATACGGTGCCGCTACGGTCGACCGTTCGGGTACTAGACGGACTCCGATCGCGACGAAATTCGACAGGCGGCCTAACTATATTAAAATAAGACCGCACGTCAAATCTCAACCCAATCAGAGAAAGTTTTCAACACACTTTTAAAACAGGGTTTCGACGGTGCCGCGGGCACGTGCGTGTGCGGTCGGGCTCAGAACGGACAACGACGAGAACCGTCAACTAACAACAAACGCAAGTTTTGAAAATGGGCGGCAACGGAGCTGCCGATGCAATGGAGATGATGCGCATGATGTGATGATGATGCAACAAATTAAAATAACCACACAACGAAAATAGAATAGAAGGGGAATCTTCTGGAACGTCGGCATCAGGCTGTCACATCGATGCAGAGGAATCAAGAGCAGCAGCAGGAGTTCCTCTCGTCCCGAAGCTCCCTAGTACCCCGCGCCGTCTCTACCCTTCGTGTTTGACGCTCCGGTAACCAGCCGCTGCTCGCCGGAGCACCGAATGAGCAGCATCTTCCGCTGCACCCTCTACTTCGGCCTCCAGCGCGACCTTGATGGCGACCGCCGCTAGATCGACGTTGTCGTCACCTTCCGCCATGCCGCAACGCACCCTCGCGTTCCTGCCAAGGCCGTCGTGCCTGGCGTCAAACCCAGCTTCCCCAAGTGCCCAATGGGAGGAGCCCTTGGAGTAGCCCCACCTCCCTCCACGTTCGTGTACGGGCACGAGCTCATTGTGAGCGGACTGGCCCCTCCCGTCCGACGCATCCCCGAGGACCCGCATGACTAGCATGGTTCCTCCCACCTCTCTTTTCTCTTCCCTCCTAATTCTCTTTTCTCTATCTTAGAGCTCCCTCTATCTTCTTCTTTCTTGCAGAGGAACGTCCAGGAACGGCCGTATCAAGCACCACCAGATCGAGTCCCATTGCTCGACCGAGCCGCCGCCATGCAGACTCGCGCCCATGTTGTTCATGTGTATCTTCGTAGGATCCATGCCAAGGCCCACCTCCGTCGCTCACAAGTCCCGTCGCGAGCAGCCGCTCGCCGTGGCCTGCCTAGTCTTTGTCCAGAGTACAGCAAGAACACGTCGCCAGCAACCGCGTTGACCGCCCCTCGGCTCACCCTGGACCACCATGACGGCCTAGCAAGGTGAACACTGTCCCCCCACCAGTTGTCTGCACACCCGTCATAGCTCATCTGCCCCTGTCGCCGTTGCGTTTGCTCGCCGGAGACATCTCTAGTTTTCTCGTTCGACGTGGGGAACAAAGCTCGACTATTTAGTCGCTTAGATAAACCAATGCCTCAATCAGTGGCACGTACATCACAGTGGCTAGCGCCTCATGTTCCCATCTAGGGGGTCCTGTGTTCAAAATCGGCTCACCCCATTTATTTTTTGTTTGTTCATTTGTTTTTTCTAGCTCTATGATGTTGCTCTCACATCTGTTGGACAAGTAGCGGTAGTTTTCGTATATGTAGTTTATGTTTCTTTGTCCCAGCCACATCAATATTCTTTTGCATGTATGTTGCACCCATGTCATACGATCTGTGTTGCTCGTATCTTTTAGACCGTAACTCCGTTGGAGACGAGCTATATATGTAATCGATTAGAATGACGTGCTTCACCTCTTGCCATGTTAAACAACATTTAATCTTACCGGGTCAATAAATGAGAGTGAACTAAGTAATTAAAATGTGGAGTTTCATCAATATGCAACGAGTTGCATATTCAGCTTCACTTAATGTGTAGTGTTTGATTATTGTGACTTGTCGCGCCCTGTCGTGCATAATTGAATCGGACATGCATCATATGTGTTGTGCATCTTATCGTGCCTTTGTTGTGATGTTACCGTGTGTTGATTGTGTTCCAGATTGTTTCTTCTCGATAGAGTTCCAAACCGCTTCACAGTGTGAGGATATGTTCGACTACGTGGTTCGACTACTTCACGGAGTCATTCTTCTTCCAAGCGGGATCGCAGGCATGATAACCATTTCCCTATATTCCATTACTATCAATGCCATGCTAGTTGTCTTGTTTCTTTTGTTTTGTCTCGTTGCCTACCACCTGTTAAATGTCACCTTCTCAACATTGCCATGAAACCTTCAACCTTTCTACAACCTAGCAAACCACTGATTGGCTATGTTACCGCTTGCTTAACCATGTGTTAGCGTTGCTACTTGCAAGCGCAGTTGCATCCATGTGATAACATGGGTTCCTTATTATATCACCATATAACTGCTAATTAATTTGATGGACCTATATACTTGATAAAAGGTGGAAGGCTCGGCTTTCTAGCTTGGTGTTTTGTTCCACCTTTGCCGCCTTAGTTTCGGCTACCGGTGTTATATTCCATATTTGAGCGCTCCTAACACGATCGGGGTAGTTATGGGGACCCCCTTGATAATTCGTTTTAGATTAAGACTGGTATGGCAAGGGCTAACTTTGGTACTACATTTGACTAATAACCTGATAAAATTGCATAGGGACTTTCCGGACCCCGTGGATAATAAATCAACAACCCGGGCCAGTGCTCCTCATAAGTGTTGGTCCAAAACAGAGCCACTTGCAGGGCCACCCGTGGTAACTCGAGGGATGTCTATCCGACCACCGTACGTAGTGCTCATCCGGTCGTGTCCTGAGAACGAGATATGGGGCTCCTATCGGGTTTGTCGATACGTCGGGCGGCCTTGGTGGATTAGTTTTACCTTTTATGAAATATCTTGTGCATTGGTATTTCGGTGATGGTTTGGGCTATCTCAGAGTTGAGGTTTTCCATTAAGGAATCGGAGGTGATCAAGAGTTTCGTGATCGAGGCTTTCTATGCAGCTTTTGGTAATTTGTGATGGACTAGTTGGAGCACCCTGCAGGGTTAAATATTTCGGAAAGCCATGCCCCGTGGTTATGTGGCAACGTGGAAACTTTGTTTAACATCTATTATAGATTACTTGAAGTAAACTTAATTAAAATATGCCAATTGTGCGCGTAACCGGGATTGTCTCTTTTGAGAGATCCTTCTCTGATTGAGGACACGGTGGGGTTATGTGTGACGTAAGTATGTGTTCAGGGTCATTCATTTGATCATTATTAGTTCACATATGATATGCATAGATCATCTCCCTTTTAGTCATGTACTCGTAAGTTAGCCACCTCAAATAAATGCTTAATCACTTGCTGGAGCCTCACCACTTAACCATGCCTTACCCATTAACCTTTGCTAGTCTTGATACCTTTGGAAATGAGATTGCCGAGTCTCTATGGATCACATATTACTACAACACCAATTGTAGGTACAGGTAAAGCGATACTCTGACATGAGCTCAGTGATTGTGCTTTTGGAGTTTCTTCTTCTTCTTCATCGATCTAGGATGGGTTCCAGGCCGACAACCTAGGATAGCAAGGATGTACGTCGTTCTTTTAGCGTTTGTTTTAGTGCGTAGTCGGACCCTGCTCTTCTTCATAATGATTGATTATGTTGTTGTACTGATGTTAACTTGATGTAGCTTGTGGCGAGTGTAAGCCAATTCCATATACTCACCTCTTCAGTACATGTACTTGTAATGATATCCATTCTTGCAAAACGACAAGATGCGCTTCTATCCCTGTCGAGGCCCTCGCGCCAAATTAAGGATAGGATCACATCTTGGGCATTACAGTCACATACCTTCGAGGTACATGGTTTGGTGTGATCTCATGGAACATGTCTTTATCTCCGGTCATGTGGTCAGTGTACCCACTACCAAGTATCCACTCTTTTCCTTCGGCCATGTAGTCTGTAAGGTTCGCCATAAGACCAAGGTTCCTTATGGTGTTCTCATACTCGATGTCAAACTCCTCGTCTTCATCGTAGTAGACAAGCTCCACATTGTCATTGTCGGACGAAATATCCTCGTCAGAAGAAACAAGAAATTCATCAAAATTTTGACAATGATAATATTCATGTTTATGCATGCGAATAGCTTCAACAATGACATTTTTAATGGTAATGACATCTCCTTTGGCATGGACGAGGTCACGAAGCTAGAATAGACATTTATCAAAATTAGGATTAGGTGGCTTCATTTTGTGAAAGACAATGCATTTATGGAAAATGATATCAAGATTTTTCACGAAATAGTAGGGATATATTTTCTCTAAGTTTTCCACAAAGTATGAGCACACTCAAAATTTTGGAATTGATTAAGCACATTTCTTGGAAGTCCTCTAATGATTAGATTTACAGTTTTAAGATTACCAAGCATATCAATTTCTTCATCATGATAAGGATGTAAGGGAACAATGGGAGGCTCATATGGATATTCAACATACTTGCGCAAATGGAATTCATCAAATATATCAAGCATTTCATCTTTCCATTGTCTATAAATTCCCCATCAAGAATAGACACTCTAGAACTAATATTGCCCAAACTAGGCACATCCATGTTCCTCCAATTGTCTTTAAGCCAAGGTTATGGAGACCTTGATCTAATACCAATTATCGGATCGATAGAAGAGGTGTGTAGGGGGGGGGTGAATAGACTGCTTGCATAAATTAAAATCCTAGCCTTTTCCCAATTCTAATGGTTGGCAGATTTTAGCAATTCTAACAAGTCTAGTGCACCCTACACATGCTAGTCAACAAATATGGCAACAGAAAGTAAAGGATTTGCACATGTAGTAAGGAGGAGAGTTTAAGAAGATCAAATGCAAAGATGTTTACACTGCAATTTTTGTCATGGTTTCAATAGATGGTTCTATAGTACGTCCGTGTTAGTGGAGACTTCAACCCACGAAGGGTAGCGGCTGCGAGAGTCCATGGAGGGCTCCACACACAAGGGGTCCACGAAAAAGCGGCCTTGTCTGTTCCACCACGACTTCCATCCACACAGGACTAGCCTCACTCACGGTAGATGTTTACGAAGTAGGCGATCTCCTTGCCCGTAATAGATGTGGTGTTCTCACTTCTTGGTTCAACTCCACAGCATGAAGTAGGAGGCTCCCAACCAACACCTAACCAATCTAGGAAGCACCACCCTCCAAAAGGTAATAGATGTGGTAGAACGATGAACTCCTTGCTCTTGTGCGACAAAAGGTAGTATCCTCAACACGAAATCACTCTCTCACATATTTGGCAGGGGTAGGAGATATTGATCTTGTGGAAAGCGACTTGGGGAGGCTAGAGATCAAGTTTCAGATGGTTGGATTGGAATCTCTTGATCTCAACACATGAGTAGGTGTCTCTCTCTCAGAAAAATGGATCTGGCAAGTGGGTGTGTGTTCTGAGTGCTTCCTCTTTGAATGAGAGGATGTGGAGGGGTATATAGGCATCCCCCAAAATCCAACCGTTACAAAATTATTGCCCAACTCGGTGACACCGAAACGAATCTCAGTGGTACCGAGTTGCACTAAATGTGGCAACTTTCGAATTCTCGGTGAGACCGATATATGAGTCTCGGTGGTGCCGACAGAATGACCAACACCAGTTTCCAAATCTCGGTGAAACCGATTTCTAACTCAGAAATTGCGATTCTTGAAATCTTCTGAACAGAAAGTTGGTCACTAAATCTCGGTGGCACCGATGTGAAAGTTGGTGGTACCGAGATGGTAGGGTTTGGCATAGGATGTGTCTCGTGCAAAATCGGTAGGGCCAAGTGAAAAGAGTTGGTGGCACCAATTTTGCTGGTAAGGCTCTCGACAAATATATCTTGTGGGAGAATTAGTGAATATTTTTGGTGGCTACCTCTAAGCACTTGAGCAACCAATTCATCATAATAACTCACCCCCTTTTTATAGTATAGTTAGAAATATTCCCTAGAGGCAATAATAAATTGGTTATTATTATATTTCCGTGTTTATGATAATCGTTTATTATCCATGCTACAATCGTATTGAATGGAAACACAGATACATGTGTGGATACATAGAGAAAACAATGTCCTTAGTAAGCCTCTAGTTGACTAGCTCGTTGATCAAAGATGGTTAAAGGTTTCCTAACCATAGACAAGTGTTATCACTTGATAACGGGATCACATCATTAGGAGAATTATATGATTTACAAGACCGAAACTATGAACGTAGCATGTGATCGTGTTATTTTATTGCTACTATTTTCTGCATGTCAAGTATACATTCCTATGACCATGAGATTATGTAACTCAGTTACACTGGAGGAATTCCTGTTGTGTATGAAACGTCGCAATGTAACTGGGTGACTATAAAGGTGCTCTACAGGTATCTCGCAAGGTGTGTGTTGGTTAGCATGGATCAAGACTGAGATTTGTCACTCCGTATGGCGGAGAGGTGTCTTAGGGCCCACTCGGTAATGCAACATGACAAACAAACCTTGCAAGCAATGTGAATAAAGACTTAGCCACGAGTTTTGTATTACAGAATGAGTAAAGTGGCTTGCTGATAACGAGATTGAAATAGGTATGGAGATACCGACGATCGAATCTCGGGGAAGTAACATACCGAAGGATAAAGGGAATATTGTACAGGATTAACTGAATCCTTGACATAGAGGTTCAACCCGTAAAGACCTTCGTAGAATATGTAGGATCGAATATGGACATCCAGGTCCCGCTATTGGATATTGACCGGAGAATGTCTCGGTCATGTCTACATAGTTCTCGAACCTGTAGGGTCTGCACACTTAAGGTTCAGTGACGTTTCGGTGTAGTTGAATTATTGATGTTGGTAACCGAATGTTGTTCGGAGTCTCGTATAGATCCCGGACGTCACGAGGGTTTCCGGAATGGTCCGAAGACGAAGATTGATATATAGGAAGTATCCATTTGGCTTCCGTAAGGTTTTCGAGCTTTACCGGTAAAGTACCAAGAGTGATGAATGGGTTCCGGATTTCTAGCGGTAGGGGCCACCCACCCGGGAGAGAATGAAAGAGGCTCAAGGGTGGCGCACTAGCTCCTGGTGGGCTGGTGGCCATCCCAAAGAGGCATATTTCGCCCAAAGGTAGAAAGGAAAGGAGGGTGGGGCCAAACCGAATTGGGGAAGGAGGACTCCTCCTTCCAAGTTGTATTGGAGGAGGACTCCTCCTCCTCTCCTTGCGCCGCCCGATCCCTACGACTTTTCCCTAGGGCACCACCCCTCCCCTCCCTCCTATATATACTGGAGGTGAGAGAGGCTTTTGGCACCTCAAGCCAAGGTGCAACCCTCTCTCCCTCCACCACTTCCTGACACCCCGTAGCTAGTTCGGTACGGTACGACAAAGTTCTATCGTAGTAGCTCCACGCTGTCGTGCTGCCGGAGAATTCAGCTACCTCTTCGTCTCTCTTTCTCGATCAAGAAAGCAGAGATCGTCATCGAGCTGCACGTGTGCTGAACGCGGAGGTGTCGTCCGTTCGACGCTCGATTGGGACGGAGTTCGTGGGACGGCTTGCGTTTTGGATTGCAAAGACGTTCGACTACATCAACCACGTTTCTTAACGCTTCCCTCTTAGCGATCTACAAGGGTATGTGGATCCGAACTCTCCTCTCGTAGATGATCATCACCATGGATAGGTATTGTGTGTGCGTAGGAATTTTTTTTGTTTCCCATGTAACGTTCCCCAACAATGGCATCATGAGCTAGGTCTATGCATAGATGATATCTCGAGTAGAACACAAAAGAGTTTGTGGGCGTTGTTGTTCAATTTCCTTCCTTTCTTAGTCTTTTCTTGATTCGGCGGTGTTGTTGGATGAAGCGGCCTAGACCAACATTACTCGTACGCTTACGATAGACCGGTTTCATTGACAAACGTGCAACTTGTTGCATAAAGATGACTGGTGGGTGTCTGTTTCTCCAACATAAGTTGAATCGGATTTGACCGAGACGGTACTTGGGGAAGGTTAAATAGCAACTTGCATATCATCGTTGTGGCTTTGCGTAAATAATATGCGATCATACATGATACCCACAACAGCCACGTAAAATTTGCAAAAACAAATTAGAGGACGTTTAACTTGTTTTTGCATGGTATGCATGTGATGTAATATGGCCAAAGACAAGATATGATATATTTAATGTATGATATTATATGTTGTAATAGTTAAATATCGACTTGCACGTCGATGTTGCGGCAACCGGCAGGAGCCATAGGGTTGTCTTTAATTATTTTTGTGCTTGGTGATGCTTTGCTTTATCACTAGTCAATAGCTTTAGTAGTAACAACATAGGTAGTGCGACAACCTTGATGGTAACACAATGATGGAGATTACGGTGTGGCGTCGGTGATGATGGAGATCATGCCAGTGCTTTGGTGATGGAGATCAAGAAGCACAAGTTCTTGGCCATATCATGTCACTTATGATTTGCATGTGATGCTAATACTTTTATGCAGCTTATTTTACTGAGGACAACGATAGCATTATAATGTGGTCCCTCACTAAAATTTCAAGATAAAATTGTGTTCTCCCCGAGTGTGTACCGTTGCGACAGTTCATCGTTTCGAGACACCACGTGATGATCGGGTGTGACAGACTCTACGTTCACATACAATGGGTGCAAGGCAGTTACACACGCGAAACACTCGAGTTAAATTTGAGGAACCTAACATGTACACACATGGCCTCACAACACAAGAGACCGAAAGGTTGAGCATGAGTCATATAGTGGATATGATCAACATGGACTTGTTCACCATTGAAGCTAACTCAACTCACGTGATGATTGGACTTGAGTTAGTGAATTTGGATCATGTACCACTCGAATAACCAGAGGGATGTCAATTTGAGTGGGAGTTCTTAAGTAATATGATTAATTGAACTCATAATCATGAACATAGTCAAAATGTCTTTGTAAATTATGTTGTAGCTTGCACTGTAGCTCTACTGTTTTTGATATGTTCCTAGATAAAACTTACTTGAAAGATGATATTAGCAATTATGCGGGTTGGGTCCATAAATTGAGGATTGTCCTCATTGGTGCACATAAGGCTTATGTCCTTAATGCACCGCTCGGTGTGCTAAATACCGAGCATCGTCTGTAGATGTTGCGAACATCTGACATACATATTTTTTATCACTACATGATAGTTTTGTGCATAATGCTTAAACGACTTAGAATTGAGGTGTCGAAGACATTTCGAACATCATGGGACATATGAGATGTTCGAGGAGATGAAATTTGGGATTTCAGGCTCGTGCCCGTGTTGAGGAGGTATAAGACCTCCGACAAGATTCTTTGTCTACAAAGTAAGGGAGAAAAGCTCAATTATTGAGCATGTGCTCAAATTGTCTGGGTACTACAATCGCTTGAATCGAGTGGGAGTTGATCTTCTAGATAAGATAGTGATTGACATAGTTCTCCAAAGTCACAGCCACCAAGCTACAGAGCTTCGTGATGAACTATAACATATCAGGGATATAGACGATGATCCTTGAGCTTTTCGTGATGTTTGACACCGCGAAGGTAGAAATCAAGTAGGAGCATCAAGTGTTGATGGTTAGTAAAACCACTAGCTTCGAGAAGGGCATGTTGGGGAACGATGCATGGGAAACAAAAAATTTCCTACGCACACGAAGACCTATCATGGTGACGTTCATCTACGAGAGGAAGATTAGATCTACATACCCTTGTAGATCGCTCAGCGGGAAGCGTGAAGAAACGCGGTTGATGTAGTGCTACGTCTTCATGATCCGTCCCTCGAACCGTCCCACGATCCGTCCCATGAACCGTCTCGCGATCCGTCCAAATCTAGCGTCGAACGGACGTCACCTCCGCGTTCAACACACGTACAGCTCGATGACGATCTCGGCCTTCTTTATCCAGAGAGAGAGACGAAGAAGTAGATGAGTTCTCCGACAGCGTGACGGCGTGACGGTGTTGGTGATGAACTATTCCTGCAGGGCTCCGCCCGAGCTCCGCATAAATCTAATCTAGAGGAAGAACTATGAGGTGTACGTTTGAGTTGCACGTGGCAAAGTTGTGTCTCAAACAGCCCTAAACCTCTAGTATATATAGGAGGAGCCAAGGGGTGGGGCAAAGCCCTAGGACGCCGGCCAAAGGAGGCCTTCCTTGGGTCGGTCGAAGTGGGAGGGAGGAGTCCTACTCCAATCCCACTTGGATTAGGACTCCTTCCTTATTTTCCCACCTCTTTTGGATTTTGCTTTCCTAGGATGACTTTGTCAACCCATTATACCTTATTGCACATCCAATAAACCCATGTGGACCCCTTGGGGCATGGTGGGCCCACCCAGTGGGCCCCTCGAACCTATTCGTCACTCCCGGTACACTGCTGGTAATGCCCGAAAACTTTCCAGAATCGAAACACCAACTTCCTATATATCAATCTTCATTTCCGGACCATTCCGGAAACCCTCGTGACGTCCGTGATCTCATCCGGGACTCCGAACAACCTTCCATCACCAACACATATAACTCAACTACACTAAAACATCATCGACCCTTAAGTGTGCAAACCGTCCGGGTTCGAGAACTATGTAGACATGACCCGAGACACTCCTCGATCAATATCCAATAGCGTGACCTGGATGCCCATATTGGATCCTACATATACTATGAAGATCTTATCGGTTGAACCTCAGTGTCAAGGATTCATGTAATTCGGTATGTCATTCCCTTTGTCCTTGATATTTTACTTGCCCGAGATTTGATCGTCGGTATCCGCATACCTATTTCAATCTCGTTACCGGCAAGTCTCTTTACTTGTTCTATAATACAAGATCCCTTGACTTACACTTAGTCACATTGCTTGCAAGCCTTGTGTGTGATGTTATATTACCGAGTGGGCCCCGAGATACCTCTCCGTCATACGGAGTGACAAATCCCAGTCTTGATACATACTTACTCAACGAACACCTTCGGAGATACGTGTAGAGCACCTTTATAGTCACCCAGTTACGTTGCGACGTTTGATACACAAAAGGTATTCCTCCGGTGCCAGTGAGTTATATGATCTCATGGTCATAGGAATAAATACTTGACACGCAGAAAACAATAGCAACAGAATGACACGATCACATGCTACATTGATATTTTGGGTCTAGTCCAGCACATGATTCTCCTAATGATGTGATCCCATTATCAAGTGACAACACTTGTCTATGGTGAGTAAACCTTGACCATCTTTGATCAACGAGCTAGTCAACTAAAGGCTTACTAGGGACTGTGTTTTGTCTATGTATCCACACATGTATTTGAGTTTCCAACCAATACAATTATAGCATGGATAATAAAAGATTATCATGAACAAATAAATATAATAATAAATAATTTATTATTGCCTCTAGGGCATATTTCCAACAGTCTCCCACTTGCACTAGAGTCAATAATCTAGTTCACATCACCATGTGATTCCAACACCCATACAGTTTTGGGGTTTGATCACGTCTTGCTTGTGAGAGAGGTTTTAGTCAACGGTTTTGGACCTTTCAGATCCGTGTGAGCTTTACAAATTTTTATGTCATCTTATATATGTTGCTACTATGTGCTATTGGGAAATATTCCAAATACCTACTCTACTATACGAATCCGTTTAACTACTCAGAGTTATTCGGATTAGTGTCAAAGCTTGCATCGACGTAACCCTTTACGACAAACTCTTTAACCAACTCCATAATCTAGAAAAAATCCTTAGTTCATTAGTTACTAAGGGTATCTTTGACCGCTGTTTTAGTGATAGAATCCTGGATCACTCTCTGTACCTCTTAACAGACTTGTGGCAAGGCACACATCAGGTGCTTTACACAAGATGTCATACTTTAGAGTCTATGGCTAATTCATGGGGGATGACCTTCATCCTTTCTCTTTCTTTTTCCATGGTCGGGCTTTTGAGTCTTACTCAAATTCACACCTTACAACACAGCCAATAACTCCTTCTTTGCTGATCTATTTTGAACTCCTTCAAAAACCTGTCACAGCATGCATTTCATTGAAAGTTCTATTTGGCGTTTTGATATATCTCTATAGATCTTGATGCTCAATGTTTCAAGTAGCTCTATCTAGGTCTTCCTTTGAAAAACTCCTTTCAAACAACTTTTTATGCTTCACAGAAATTCTACATTACTTCCGATCAACAATATGTCAACCAAATATACTTACCAGAAATTCTATAGTGCTCCCACTCACTTCTTTGGAAATACAAGTTTCTCGTAAACCTTATACAAACCCAAAAGCTTTGATCATCTCATCAAAGCATATATCCCAAATCTGAGATGTATGCACCAGTCCATAGAAGGATCTCTGGAGCTTGCATACTTGTTGGCATCCTTAGGATCAACAAAACCTTCCGGTTGTATCACATACAACCTTTCCTCAAAGAAACCGTCGAGGAAACAATGTTTCAACATCCTATGTGCAATATTTCATAAATAATGCAACAACCTCTAACATAATTCCAACAGACTTTTCGCATCGCTACGAGTGAGAAAGTCTGATCATAGTCAACTCCTTGAACTTGTCGGAAACATCTTTGCGATAAGTCGAGCTTTTCTTAATGGTGACTTTTCACCAACATCATTTGTCTTCCCTTTAAATATCCATCTTTACTTAATAGTCCTACGACCATCAAGTAGTTCTTACAAAGTCTACACTTTGTTTTCATACATGGATCCTCTCTCGGATTTCATGGCCTCCATCATTTGTCGGAATCCGGGCCCACCATCGCTTCTCCATAGCTCGTAGGTTCATTGTTGTTCAACAACATGACCTCCAAGACAGGGTGACCGTACCACTGTGTAGTAGTACGCGACCTTGTCGACCTACGAGGTTTGTAGTAACTTGATCCAAAGCTCAATGATCGCCATCATTAGTTTCCACTTCAATTGGTGTAGGCGCCACAGGAACATCTTCATGTGCCCTGCTAGACACTGGTTGAAGTGATGATTCACTAACCTCATCAAGTTCACTTTTCCTCGAGAAAGGACCCGTTTCTAGAAACAAACACTTCACTTCCGGATCTGAGATAGGAGATGTACCCAACTGTTTTGGATATCCTATGAAGATGCATTTATCCGATTTGGGTTAGAGCTTCTCAGACAGAAACTTTTTTTTCACATAAGCATCGCAGCCCCAAACTTTTAAGAAACGACAACTTAAGTTTCTCCAAACCATAGTCTATACTGTGTCATCTCAACGGAAATACGTGGTGCCCTATTTAAAGTGAATGCGGTTGTCTATAATGCATAACCCATAAGCGATAGTGGTATTTCGATAAGAGACATCATAGTATGCACCATATCAAATAGGGCGCGGCCATGACGTTCGTACACACCATCACACTATGGTGTTCCAGGTGGCATGAAATGTGAAACAATTTCCACATTGTCTTAACCGTGTACTAAAACTGGCAACTCAGATATTCATCTCTATGATCATATCGTAGACAGTTTATCCTCCTCTCACGATGATCTTCACTTTGAAATAGCTTTGAACTTTTCAATATTTCAGACTTGTGATTCATCAAGTAAATACTCCTGTATCTACTCAAATCATCAGTGAAGTAAGAACATAATGATATGCACTGCGTGCCTCAGCACACTTTGGACTGCACACATAAAAAATGTATTACTTCCAACAAGTTACTTTCTTGTTCCATGTGGTATTATTTGCATGTCTCAAGTGATTCAAAATCGAGTGAGTCCAAACGATCCATCTGCATGGAGTTTCTTCATGCGTTTATACCAACTGGTATGGTTTGCATGTCTCAAAAGTTTCAAAAATGAGTGAGTACAAAGTTCCATCAGCATGGAGCTTCTTCATGCATTTTACACCAACATGTCTCAAGTGGCAGTGCCACAAGTAAGTGATACTATCATTATTACTTTGTATCTTTTGGCATCAATATTATGAACATGTGTAGCACCACGATCGAGATTCAATAAACCATTGAAGGTAATTATTCAAGAAAATAGAATAACCATTATTCTCTTTAAATGAATAATCGTATTGCAATAAACACGATCCAATCATGTTCATGCTCAACGCAAACACCAAATAATTATTATTTAGGTTTAACACCAATCCCGATGGTAGAGGGAGCGTGCGATGTTTGATCACATCAACCTTGGAAACACTTCCAACTCGTATCGTAACCTCACCTTTAGCTAGTCTCCATTTATTCCGTAGCTTTCATTTCGAGTTACTAATCACTTAGCAACCGAACCGGTATCTAATACCCTCGTGCTACTAGGAGTACTAGTAAAGTACACATCAATATCATGTATATCAAATATACTTCTGTCGACTTGGCCAGCCTTCTCATCTACCAAGTATCTAGGGTAGCTCTGCCTCAGTGACCGTTCCCCTCATAACAGAACACTTAGTCTCGGGTTTGGGTTCAATCTTGGGTTTCTTCATTAGAGCAGCAACTGGTTTGCTGTTTCATGAAGTATCCCATCTAGCCCTTGCCCTTCTTGAAACTAGTGATTTTACTAACCATCAACAATTGATGCTCCTTCTTGATTTCTACTTTTGCAGTGTCAAACATTGCGAATCGCTTAAGGATCATCATATCTATCCTTGATATGTTATAGTTCATCACGAAGCTCTACTAGCTTGGTGGCAGTGACTTTGGAGAACCATCATTATCTCATCTCGAAGATTAACTCCCACTTGATTCAAGTGATTGTTGTACTTAAACAATCTGAGCACATGCTCAAAGATTGAGCTTTTCTCTTTTACTTTGTAGACAAATAATCTTGTCGGAGGTCTCATACCTCTCAACAAGGGCACGAGCATGAAATCTCAATTTCATCTCTTAGAACATCTCTTATGTTCCGCGATGTTTCAAAACGTCTTCGACGCCTTGCTTCTAAGCCATTAAGTATTACGCACTGAACTATCACGTAGTCATCAAAAACGTGCATGTTATATGTTCGCAACATCTACAGACGACGCTCGAGGTGCAGCACACCGAGTGGTCCATTAAGGACATAAGCCTTCTGCGCAGCAATGAGGACAATCCTCAGTTTTACGAACTCAGTCCGAAAAGTTGCTACTATCATCTTTCAACTAAATTCTCTCTAGGAACATATAAAAAACAGTACAGCTATAGCACAATCTACATCATAATTCGCAAAGACCTTTTGACTATGTTCATGATAATTAGTTCAATTAATCATATTAGTTAAGAACTCCCACTCAAGAAATACATCTCTCTGGTCATTTGAGTGGTACATGGTCCAAATTCACTAACTCAAGTCCGATCATCACGTGAGTTGAGAATAGTTTCAGTGGTAAGCACCTCTATGCTAATCATATCAACTATACAGTTCATGCACGACCTTTTGGTCTCATGTGTTCCGAGGCCATGTCTGCACATGCTAGGCTCGTCAAGTTTAACCCGAGTGTTCCGCGTGTGCAACTGTTTTGCACCCGTTGTATGTGAACGTTGAGTCTATCACACCCGATCATCACATGGTGTCTCACAACGACGAACTCTCGCAACGGTGCACAGTCGGGGAGAACACAATTTCATCTTGTAATTTTAGTGAGAGATCACCTTATAATGCTATCGTCGTTCTAAGCAAAATAAGGTGCAGAAAAGGATTAACATCACATGCAATTCATAAGTGACATGATATGGCCATCATCTTGTGCTTCTTGATCTCCATCACCATGATCTCCATCATCATGATCTCCATCAACGTGTCGCCATCGAGGTTGTCGTGCTATCTATGCTATTAGTACTAAAGCTACGACCTAGCAATATAGTAAACGCATCTGCAAACACAAATGTTAGTTTAAAGACAACCCTATGGCTCCTGCCGGTTGTCGTAGCATCGACATGCAAGTCGATATTAACTACTACCACATTATCATCTCATACATCCAATATATCACATCACGTCATTGTCCATATCATATCACAAGCATACCCTGCAAAAACAAGTTAGACGTCCTCTAATTTGTTGTTGCATGTTTTACATGGCTGTTATGGGTATATAGTATGATCACATCTTACTTACGCAAAAAACACAAGGATATGTGCGAATTTCTATTTAACCTCTCTCCAAGGACCGCCTCGATCAAAACCAATTCAAGTAAAGTTGAAGAAATTGACACCCGCCAGTCATCTTTATGCAACGAGGTTGCATGTCAATCGATGAAACCAGTCTCTCGTAAGCGTACGAGTTATGTCGGTCTGGGCCGCTTCAATCCAACAATACCGTCGAATCGGGAAAAGACTAAGGAGGGAAGAAAATAGAACATCACCGTCCACAAGACCTTTTATGTTCTACCTGAGATAACATCTACGCATGAACCTAGCTCATGATGCCACTATTGGGGAACGTTGCATGGAAACAAAAAATTTCCTACGCACACGAAGACCTATCATGGTGATGTTCAGATACGAGAGGAAGATTAGATCTACATACCCTTGTAGATCGCTCAGTGGGAAGCGTTAAGAAACGCGATTGATGTAGTGGTACGTCTTCACGATCCGTCCCTGAACCGTCCCACGATCCGTCCCACAAACCGTCTTGCGATCCATCCCACGATCCGTCCCGATCTAGCACCGAACGGACGGCACCTCCGCGTTCAGCACACGTACAGCTCGATGATGATGTCGGCCTTCTTGATCCAGCAAGAGAGACGAAGAAGTAGATGAGTTCTCCGGCAGCGTGACGGCGCGCCGGTGTTGGTGATTAACTATTCCTGCAGGGCTCCGCCCGAGCTCCGCGGAAATCTAATCTAGAGGAAGAACTACGAGGTGTAGGTTTGAGTTGCACGTGGCAAAGTTGTGTCTCAAACAGCCCTAAACCTCTAGTATATATAGGAGGAGCCAATGGGTGGGGAAAATCCCTAGGGCGCCGGCAAAAGGAGGCCTTTCTTGGGTCGGTCGAAGTGGGAGGGAGGAGTCCTACTCCAATCCCACTTGGATTAGGACTCCTTCCTTATTTTCCCACCTCTTTTAGATTTTACACTTATTCCTCATGGGATTTCCTTGGAGTACTTTGCCAGCCCATTATACCTTATTGCACATCCAATAAACCCATGTGGACCCCTTGGGGCATGGTGGGCCCACCCAGTGGGCCCCCGGAACCCATTCGTCACTCCCGGTACATTGCTGGTAATGCCCGAAAACTTTCCAGAATCGAAACACCAACTTCCTATATATCAATCTTCATTTCCGGACCATTCCGGAAACCCCCGTGACGTCCGTGATCTCATCCGGGACTCCGAACAACCTTCGGTCACCAACACATATAACTCAACTACAGTAAAACATCATCGAACCTTAAGTGTGCAAACCGTCCGGGTTCGAGAACTATGTAGACATGACCCGAGACACTCCTCGGTCAATATCCAATAGCGTGACCTGGATGCCCATATTGGATCCTACGTATTCTACGAAGATCTTATCGGTTGAACCTCAATGTTAAGGATTCATATAATCCCGTATGTCATTACCTTTGTCCTTCGATATGTTACTTGCCCGAGATTCGATCGTCGGTATCCGCATACCTATTTCAATCTCGTTACCGGCAAGTCTCTTTACTTGTTCTGTAATACAAGATCCCGTGACTTACAGTTAGTCACATTGCTTGAAAGGCTTGTGTGTGATGTTGTATTACCGAGTGGGCCCCGAGATACCTCTCCGTCATACGGAGTGACAAAACCCAGTCTTGATCCATACTAACTCAACGAACACCTTCGGAGATACGTGTAGAGCACCTTTATAGTCACCCGGTTATGTTGCGACGTTTGATACACAAAAGGTATTCCTCCGGTGCCAGTGAGTTATATGATCTCATGGTCATAGGAATAAATACTTGACACGCAGAAAACAATAGCAACAAAATGACACGATCACATGCTACATTTATATTTTGGGTCTTGTCCATCACATGATTGTCCTAATGATGTGATCCCGTTATCAAGTGACATCACTTGTCTATGGTCCGGAAACCTTGACCAGCTTTGATCAACGAGCTAGTCAACTAAATGCTTACTAGGGACAGTGTTTTGTCTATGTATCCACACATGTATTTGAGTTTCCAACCAATACAATTATAGCATGGATAATAAACGATTATCGTGAACAAAGAAATATAATAATAACTAATTTATTATTGCCTCTAGGTCATATTTTCAATATGGCAATGGTTAAAAGGGATACTTCATGAAAAGGCCAACCAGTTGCCACTCTAGTAAAGAAACCGAAGGTTGAACCCAAACCCGAGACTAAGTGCTTCTATTATGAGGGGAACGGTCACTGAAGCGGAACTACCCTAGTTACTTGGTAGATGAGCAGGCTGGCAACGTCGACAAAAGTATATTAGATATACATGATATTGATGTGTACTTTAATAGTACTCCTAGTAGCGTCGGGGTATTAGATACTAGTTCAGTTGTTAAGTGTTAGTAACTTGAAATAAAAGCTACGGTGTAAACGGAGACTAGCTAAAGGCGAGGTCACGCTCCCTCTACTTTCGAGATTAGTGTTGAACCTAAATGTTGTTAGGTGTTTGCGTTGAGCATGAACATGATTAGATTGTGTTTATTGCAATACGTTATTCATTTAAAGAAAATATTGGTTATTCTGTTAACTTGAATAATACCTTCAATGGTCATGCACCTAATATGAATGGTTTATTGGATCTTGATCGTAGTGATACACATGTTCATAATATTGATGTCAAAAGATACAAAATAGTAATGATAGTACCACTTACTTGTGGCACTCACACATGACTCATATTGGTGTAAAACGCATGAAGAAGCTCCATACTGATGGATCTTTGGACTCACTCGTTTTTGAATCGTTTGAGACATGCGAATGATGCCTATTGGTGTAAACGCATGAACAAAATCCATGCAGATGGATCGTTTGGAATCACTTGAGACATGAAAATTATGCCACATGGGCAAGATGACTGAAGGCCTCATTTTCTAGTGAGATGGAATAAGAAAGTAACTTATTGGAAGTAATATATTTTGGTGTATGCAGTCCAATAAGTGTCGAGGCAGGCAGTGGATATCATTACGTTCTTACTTCACAGATGATTTGAGTAGATACTAGTAGATTTACTTGATGAAGCACAAGTCTGAATTATTGAAAGGTTCAAGTGATTTCAAGGTGAAGTTGAAGATCGTCGTGACAAGAGGATGAAATGTCTATGATATGATCGTAGAGATGAATATCTGAGTTGCGAGTTTGGTACACATTTAAGACTGATGCATAGTATGATGTATCATATCGAATTACCACTATTGTTTTGGGGTTATGCATTGGAGACAACAACATTCACTTTAATAGGGCACTGCGTAGTTCCATTGAGATGACACCGTATGAACTATGGTTTGGAGAAACCTAAGTTGTCGTTCCTTCAAAGTTTGGGGCTATGATGCTTATGTCAAAAGGCTTCAGCCTGATAAGCTCGAACCCAAAGCGGATAAATGCATCTTCGTAGGATACCCCAAATAGTTGGGTATACCTCCTATCGCAGACCCAAAAGCAAAGTGTTTGTTACAGGAAACGGGTCTGATACGTCTCCATCGTATCTACTTGTCCAAACACTTTTGCCCTTGTTTTGGACTCTAATTTGCATGATTTGAATGGAACTAACCCGGACTAACGTTGTTTTCAGCAGAATTGCCATGGTGTTGTTGTTTTTGTGCAGAAATAAAAGTTCTCGGAATGACCTGGAAACTTACGGGGATTTTTTGTGGAATATATAAAAAATACCGGCGCAACAATTACTTGAAGACACGGAGCCAGGGGCCCACGAGCCCAGGAGGCACGCCCCCCCTAGGGCGCGCTTGGCACGCTCGTGGGGCCCACATAGCTCCGTAGGCTCCAACTACAACCCTATAAAGTCTCTCTCGCCCAAGAAAAATTAGGAGAGTAGAGTTCATTGCGTTTCACGATACGGAGCCGCCGCCACCACCTGTTCTTCCTCGGGAGGGCAGATCTGGAGTCCGTTTTGGGCTCCGGAGAGGGGAAATCGACGTCTTCGTCATCATCAACCATCCTCCATCGCCAATTCCATGATGCTCTCCATCGTTCGTGAGTAATCTCATCGTAGGCTTGCTAGAGCGTGCTAGGTTGGATGAGATCTATCATGTAATCGAGTTAGTTTTGATGGGGTTTGATCCCTAGTATCCACTATGTTCTAAGATTGATGTTGCTACTACTTTTCTATGCTTAATGCTTGTCACTAGGGCCCGAGTGCCATGATTTCAGATCTTAACCTATTATGTTTTCATCAATATATGTGTGTTCTTGATCCTATGTTGCAAGTTGTATTCACCTACTATGTGTTATGACCCGGGAACCCCGGAGTGACAATAACCGGAACCACTCCCGGAGATGACCACAATATGAGGAGTTCATGTATTCACTATGTGCTAATGCTTTGTTCCAGTTCTCTATTAAAAGGAGACCTTAATATCCCTTAGTTTCCATTAGAACCCCGCTGCCACGGGAGGGATGGACAAAAGATGTCATGCAAGTTCTTTTCCATAAGCACGTATGACTAAATACGGAATAGATGCCTACATTAGATTGATGAACTGGAGCTAGTTACATATCACCCTATGTTATAACTGCTACATGATGAATGTCATCCGACATAATTATCCATCACCGATCCAATGCCTACGAGCTTTTCCTATACTGGTCCTTGCTAAGTTACTTTACCGCGGTTGGTGTCACACTCGCTATACAAATCACTACTGCTACTGTTACCGCCACTACCATTACTATCATACTACTTTGCTACTAAAACTTTGCTGCAGATACTAAGTCTTTTAGGTGTGGTTGAATTGACAAGTCAACTACTAATACTCGAGAATATTCTTTGGCTCCCCTTGTGTCGAATCAATAAATTTGGGTTGAATACTCTACCCTCGAAAACTGTTGCGATCCCCTATACTTGTGGGTTACCAAGTCCTTTTTCTGGCGCCGTTGCCGGGGAGCATAGCTCTATTCTCTGAGTCACTTGGGATTTATATCTGTTGATCACTATGAGGAATCCGAGAGATCCAAAAACTAAAGTCTTGCCCTCAACTACGAGGACACGTAAGGAACTGCCATCTAGCTCTGCGCTTGATTCACCTTCAGTTATGAGTAAATTTGCGGCACCACCACCTATTGGTAGTTCTTATATGTCGCGTGTGCTTGATGATGCTACTTCTGCTATCCATGATGCTTATGATGATGCTTTGCTTGATAATGATATGCCACTGGGTGAATTCTTGATGCACAAATTGCTAGAGTTACTGCTGAATCTGATGATACTTTTGAAACTCGTGAAATTATTGAAATGCAACCTGCTGTTAAACCTGTTAGACCTAGCTCTCCTAGATATGAATTGCCTAATATACCTGAGGGTTATGTTATGGAGGGAGAGGTAGCTGAAGACTTTCTTGCTTGTAAGGATAGCTATGATCTTGAGAATTTATTACGCAGGTGGAAAGAAAAATCTCTAAATGCTAGAATGAAATACGATCCTAAGTTTGCTACTTCAGCCATCTTTGTTACTGATAAGGATTATGAATTCTGTGTCGATCCTGAGTTAATCACTTTGGTTGAATATGATCCTTTTCATGGTTATGAATCTGAAACGGTTGTAGCACATCTTACTAAACTGAATGATATAGCCACCCTATTCATGAGTGAGGAAAAAATTCGCCATTACTATATCCTTAAGTTGTTTCCTTTCTCACTAAAGGGTGATGCTAAAACTTGGTTTACTTCTCTTGCTCCTCGTTGTGTGCGTAGTCCCCACGATATGATATACTACTTCTCTAAGAAATATTTTCCTCCCATAAGAAACAAGCTGCCTTGCAGGATATATATAACTTTGTGCAAGTTTAAGAAGAGAGTCTCCCACAAGCTTGGGGGAGGCTTGTCCAGTTACTTAATGCTTTGCCTGATCACACTCTTGAGAAAAATGAAATACTTGATATCTTTTATAATGGACTAACCGATGCTTCTAGGGACCACCTAGATAGTTGTGCTGGTTGTGTTTTCAGGGAAATAAATGTGGAACAAGCTGAAATTCTATTGAATAATATCTTGAGCAATGATAATGCTTGGACTATTCCCGAACCACCTCCGAAGGCAACTCCGAAGAAAAGAGGTATTCTATTCCTCAGTCCTGAAGATATGCAAGAAGACAAGAAATCTGTGCAAGAGAAAGGTATTAAATCTGAAGATGTTAAGAATCTACCACCTAATGAAGAAATATATGGTCTTGATAACCCGACACAGGTAGTAGAGGTAAATTCTGTGCGTAGATTCAATGAGAGTGACATTCCTTATGATAAACCTGCTAGCTTATGCTTAGATGAATTTGATAACTTTGTTGCCAAACAACAAAGTTTTAATGATTATGTTAGCAGACAACTGAAACAAAATGCTCGTAGGATTAATCATATAAGTGCTTGTGTGGATAGAAATGTTAATGAGCTTAAGCTTATTGGTAAGCATGCTTCTATGGTCACTACTCAAGTAGAACAAGTAGTTAAGGCTCAAAATGACTTGCTTAATGAGTTGAATGACAATTCTGTTAGAGTTGTTACTAGAGGTGGTAGAATGTCTCAGGAACCTTCGTATCCTGAGGGCCATCCTAAGATAATTGAACAAGATTCTCAAGGAGTTAACACTGATGCACCTAGTCATCCTGGTAATAGGAAGAAAAAGAAAGATGATAGGAACTTGCATGCTAGCAAACCTGTTGTTGTTACACCTGAGAATCCAAATGATGTCTCTATTTCTGATGCCGAAACACAATCTGGTGATGAACATGAGCCTAGTGATAATATTGATAATGGTGTTCATGTTGATGCTCAACCTAGTAATGATAATGATGTGGTGATTGAACCTGTTGTTGATCTTGATAACCCACAGCCTAAGAACAGGAGATATGATAAGAATGATTTTATTGCTAGGAAGCATGGTAAAGAAAGAGAACCATGGGTTTAGAAACCCATGCCCTTTCCTCCCAAACCATCCAAGAAAAAGGATGATGAGGATTTTGAGCACTTTGTTGAAATGATTAAACCTGTCTTTTTGCAAATGCGTTTGACTGATATGCTTAAAATGTCTCCTTATTCTAAGTACATGAAAGATATTGTGACTAGTAAAAGAAGGATACCTCGTGTTGAGATTTCCACCATGCTTGCTAAATACACTTTCAAGGGTGGGACTCCTAAGAAACTAGGTGATTCCAGAGTGCCCACTATACCTTGCTCCATTAAAGGAAAATATGTTAGAACTGCTTTATGCGATCTTGGAGCTGGTGTTAGTGTTATGCATCTCTCTTTATATCGTAGACTTGAATTGGATAAGTTGACACCTACTGAAATGTCTTTGCAAATGGACGACAAATCAACTGCTTTTCCTATCGGCATTTGTAAGGATGTGTCTGTTGTGGTTGCAAACGTTACTATCTTAACGGACTTTGTTATTCTTGATATTCCCGAGGATGATTCCATGGTGGTAATCCTTGGAAGACCCTTTTTAAACACTACAGGGGTTGTTATTGATTGCAAGAAAGGCAATGTCACTTTCCATGTTAATGGTAATGAGCACACGGTGCACTTTTGAAGAAACAATATCGAGTTCATTGCATTAATGCTATTGAAAAATCTTCATCAATTATTATTGGAAGCTTTGAATGCCCTATAACTACTATCAAGATGAAGTTGAGATACTTGTTGGGGATATGCACATCCCCGTTGAGGAAACCTAGTGATTATTCGAAAATTCTCTAGTTTTATGTGATTCAAAAAAAGTTTGTCAAGGAGACTTGATCAACCTCATTGACGGATTTCTTTTGATGAACATGAGATGGATGAATCTAGGAGTCACAACCTTCTGTTCTCAACTTTTACTTTCTGTTGTTTAGAAGAAAAATAATAAATTTAGCTTTATTTTCCTATTTTCTGCCTTTTCCGTTCAACATAAAAGTGACCTGAAAATAAAAATTCTCTAAATGCCCTCAAATTCAAGTATGATTTTTTCTGGAATATTTGAAAATTTCTGAGATAGATAACTAGTCACGGGGATGCACTAGTGGGACATGAGCCCAGGAGGCGCGCCCACCCCCCCTGGGCGCGCCTGGCAGGCTCGTGGGTCCCACCTGGCCCCCTCCACTTATTTCTACACCCATCTCCTTCGTATACCTCCAGAAAAAATAATTCCACAGCTCAAACCCGTGTTCTTGCTCTTCTTGCTGCATTTTCGATCTCCTTGTGCAAAGCCCCATTCACCAAACTATTTTGGGGAATTGTTCGTTGGTATGTGACTACTCCATTGATCCAATTAGTTTTTGTTCTAGTGCTTTATTTGTTGCATATTTTTGCTACCTTGGTGACCCTATTCTTGAGCTTTGCATGTTAATTTTAGTTGGTCCCAAGTAGTTTTGAATCATGATATGGCATCTAGGCACTTGTAGGAGTAGTTGCTATGAGTTTTGTTGAGCCTTGTTCACTTTTCTTTTGAGTCACTAAATTGTTTAGAAAAAGGAAAATGTTCAGGAAAAACTATCATGGTGGTTCCTCAAGAAAAAGGGGTCCCCGTCTCGCGATTCGGGAGCCCGATCCTTATCAGCCGAGGAACGCACCGGTGCAACCATGTGAATGGCCTTCCGATGAATTCATGATTGATGCAGGTTTCAAGGATGAGTTTGATACATTTGTTCACAACGCCGGGCTCGAAGAATTCATCTCCAATAAATGTGAATAGTATAATACACACATTGCCTCTTTTGTTCGTAGATTCAAATTTTCAGTTGGCCGTGACACATCAATACTGTTTGATCTTTATGACAAATCTTATACTATGGATTTAGAGGATTTTAATAGAATATGCAAGATACCTGATTGGGGTAGTCCCAATGACCCTCCTAACTCTTCGGTTAGAGATTTATTTCTAGTATAACTATTGGAGAAACTAGAGATATTACGCAGGCTACCATGGGGAGCATTCATTTTCCTCCTTACATTATTTTGCCCTCTTCATAGGTAGATGCATTAATGGCAATCATGAGCATAGTCACCTCTGCACACCTGACCTTAGTATTCTTAAAAGCGCAATAACGGGTGATAGAAGTTTCAACATGGGAGCTATAATTGCCAGGAGGCTAAATAATAATGCTAACGAAGGGGATTTCTTTGGTGGGATCTATGCCGCTCGCATAGCAAATTTTCTTGGAATACCCATCCGCACAGGAGATCCCCCGCTCCATACAGCTTTCCTTGATCGCGCCGAAATGATACGTTATTAGTTCCTTGAGAGGGATAACAAATCCCTCCTATACCGGTTAATATTTAACCGATAGTGTGTTTTCCATATTACCCTTCCTGCTCCTGCCTTTCTTTGACTTTCAGGTAAAACGGAGATATTACATAATGAGAGGAGAGGCAAAGGAGTATGAGAGGGAGGCGAAGACTGCTCGCCTCCGAGAGGCACCTATTTAGGCAGTAGCTGTCGCGTTCCCGTACAACCCCCATTATGATTTTGGATATCGCCCGGACAAGCCATGGGAATAGACCAACTTAGGCCAAAAGCCTAAGCTTGGGGGAGTATGTGTTTCTCACCGACTTTATATTCATGCTCACACATTCACTTTGATAGTCGATGTTAACACTTTTCCATTTTATCATCCATGCTAGTTTATTTCTTTTTCTTGCTTTCTTATCGTGTGTTTGTGTTAACACTTTTCCATTGTATCATCCATGCTAGTTTATTTCTTTTTCTTGCTTTCTTCTCGTGTGTTAGTTTAAAAATGATCTCACATACTCACTTTGATAGTCGGTGTTAACACTTTTCCATTGTATCATCCATGCTAGTTTATTTCTTTTTCTTGCTTTCTTCTCGAGTGTTTGTTTAAAAATGAGAAAAAAATAGTTGTAAATTTACTTTCCATCTTGTTTAGTGGTTTTTAAAAAGAAAACCCAAAAAGATTTCCCGTTTTTTCTTTTGCTTGTTAAGAGCTTTCCCGTGTAAATAGTTTTCTTTTTCTTCGGGTCAAGGTAGAATACCATGATTAAAATGATTAGTGGCTCTCATATGCATTATTGTTTATCCCTCACAGAGCCCATATTACTTTATCTTCTCCTCTGAGTTTTCTTTCAGATTCCAGCTTAGTCCAACGCACGAACACTCTTATTATTATTCACATCGTTCGCTCGTGCAAGTGAAAGGCAATAATGACGATATATGATGAAGTGACTGAGCCTGTAAAAGCTGGTATGAACTCGACCTATCTTTTTGTAAATATGACTAGCTCATTGTTCCTAATTCAGCATTGTTATGAGAGAAACATGTTTGTAATGACAACTTGGAGATCATAGTTTCTGATGCCATGCTTAATTAGCTAGGAGCTTATAATGGTTTGTCTTGGATGCCAACTTGAATATCAAGATGATTATGATGTAGTATGATAGGATGGTATCCTCCTTTGAATGATTCAAGTGGCTTGACTTGGCACATGTTCACGCATGTAGTTGAAACAAAATCAACATAGCCTCTCCGATATTCATGTTTATGGTGATTTATATCCTACTCATGCTTGCACTCAACATTGGTGAATTTCAATGCATATTAATGAATGTTGTCGCTCTCTAGTTGTTCGCTTCCCAGTCTTTTGCTAGCCTTCACTTGTACTAAGCGGGAATACTGCTTCTGCCTCCACTTCCATAAACCCAAAGTTGTTCCATATGAGTACACCATACCTACCTATATGCGGTATCTACCTGCCGTTCCATGAAAATTTGCATGTGCCACTCTCTAAATCTTCAAATAATAATCTATTTTGTATGCCCAAACCACTCATGTGGTGACAAGGGGTGGTCAGTATCTTCCATGCTAGGCATGTTATGCTCGATACGTGTTTATTCACTATCACTCACGAGAAAAGGGTCGGTAATCGAAATGCCCAGTTCCATGCTCAAATCGAAAATATAATTGCAAACAAAACTCCCCCTGGATTGTTGTTGGTATGGACGGCAGCCGAGGACTTGGCTAGTCGTGGAGTATGATTGATCGGTGGTGGGGGAGTCAAAACTTTACTTTTCTGTTTGGGAACCGCCTATAATATGTGTAGCATGGAAGATGGTGAAAACTCTTGGTCATCACGTTGACAATGAAAGCATACCACCCAAAATTATTTATCTCTGTTTTAAAAGCTTGAGCTCTCGCACCTCTGCAAATCAATGCTTCCCTCTGCGAAGGGCCTATCTATTTACATATCTGTTGAGTCATCTTATTCTTATAAAAGGCACCAATTAGAGAGCACCTACGTCATTTTTATGCTTTGCTATTAATTGATATTGAGTATGACTGTGACTGGATCTTATTTACCATAGATTACAATGTTCAGTCAGCCCTTGGTCTTTAAAGGTGCTCTGCACTTATGTTTTGCGGTCTCAGAAAGGGCTAGCGAGATACTATCTGTTCATATTGTTTCATGATTGTTTTGATTGAAGTGTTGACGTTTGAAACTTATTATTATTGCTCGTTAGTTGATTATGCCATTGATATGAGTACACCATGAGACCTAAATGTTATTGCTTATGTGGTTAGCCTATGATCTTGCTGAAAATCCGAATATGAGTTAGACATTATTACAACAACAAGATCAAACAGAGTTCATAAAAGTTTTTCTTTTGTCTCTTTCAGTTTATCAACTGAATTGCTTGAGGACAAGCAAGGCTTTAAGCTTGGGGGAGTTGATACGTCTCCATTGTATCTACTTTTCCAAACTCTTTTGCCCTTGTTTTGGACTCTAATTTGCATGATTTGAATGGAACTAACCCGGACTAACGCTGTTTTCAGCAGATTTGCCACGGTGTTGTTTTTGTGCAGAAATAAAAGTTCTCGGAATGACCTGGAAACTTACGATGATTTTTTGTGAAATATATAAAAAATACTGGCGCAAGAATTACCCGAAGACACGGAGCCAGGGGCCTACGAGCCCAGGAGGCGCCCCCCTAGGGCGCACCTGGCTGGCTCGTGGGGCCCACGTAGCTCCGCAGCCTCCAACTCCAACCCTATAAAGTCTCTCTCACCCAGGAAAAATTAGGTGAGAACAGTTCATCGCGTTTCATGATATGGAGCTGCCGCCACCACCTGTTCTTCCTCGGGAGGGCAGATCTGGAGTCTTTTCTGGGCTCCGGAGAGGGGAAATCGACGCCGTTGTCATCATCAACCATCCTCCATCGCCAATTCCATGATGCTCTCCATCGTTCGTGAGTAATCTCATCATAGGCTTGCTGGACGGTGATGGGTTGGATGAGATCTATCATGTAATTGAGTTAGTTTTGATGGGGTTTGATCCCTAGTATCCACTATGTTCTAAGATTGATGTTGCTACTACTTTGCTATGCTTAATGCTTGTCACTAGGGCCTGAGTGCCATGATTTCAGATCTGAACCTATTATGTTTTCATCAATATATGTGTGTTCTTGATCCTATCTTGCAAGTTGTAGTCGACTACTATGTGTTATGACCCGACAACCCTGTAGTGACAATAACCGGAACCACTCCCGGAGATGACCATAGTATGAGGAGTTGATGTATTCACTATGTGCTAATGCTTTGTTCCGGTTCTCCATTAAAAGGAGACCTTAATATCCCTTAGTTTCCATTAGGACCCCGCTACCATGGGAGGGATGGACAAAAGATGGCATGCAAGTTCTTTTCCATAAGCACGTATGACTAAATACGGAATACATGCCTACATTACATTGATGAACTGAAGCTAGTTACATATCACCCTATGTTATAACTGTTACATGAGGAATGTCATCCGACATAATTATCCATCACCGATCCAATGCCTACGAGCTTTTCCTATACTGGTCCTTGTTAAGTTACTTTACCGCTGCTGCTGTCACACACGCTATACAAATCAGTACTGCTACTGTTACCGCCGCTACCTTTACTATCATACTACTTTGCTACTAAAACTTTGTTGCAGATACTATGTTTTTCAGGTGTCGTTGAATTGACAACTCAACTGCTATTACTCAAGAATATTCTTTGGCTCCCCTTGTGTCGAATCAATAAATTTGGGTTGAATACTCTACCCTCAAAAAGTTTTGCGATCCCCTATACTTCTGGGTTATCAGGCTCCTTTCTCGAGGAAGAGTTTCTCTCAAAATAATCGAGTTGGAGGATGGTGGAACTTGATGAGGTTTTGAATCATCACTTCATCCAGAGAGTAGAAGGGCGCAGGAAGTTGTTCCTGTGGCGCCTACACCAGTATAAGTGGAAGCCAATGACGCTGATCATGAAGCTTCAGATCAAGTTACTTCCAAACCTTGTAGGTCGACAAGGACATGCACTACTTCAGAGTGATACGGTAATCCTATCTTGGAGGTCATGTTGCTGGATAACAATGAACCTACGAGCTATGGAGATGCGATGGTGGGCCCGGATTCCATCAAATGGCTGGAGGCCATGAAATCTGATAGAGGATCCATGTATGAAAACAAAGTGTGGACTTTGGAAGAACTGCTTGATGGTCGTAAGACTATTAAGTACAAATGGATATTTGAAAGGAAGACATACGATGATGGTGAATGTCACCATTTAAGAATGCTCGACTTGTTGCAAAGAGGTTTCCGACAAGTTCAAGGAGTTGACTACGATGAGAGTTTCTCACTCGTAGCGATGCTAAAAGTTTGTTGGAATTATGTTAGCAGTTGCTGTTTTTGAATTATGAAATCTTGCAGATGGATATCAAAACATTGTTTCCTCGACGGTTTCCTTGAGGAAAGATTGTATGTGATACAATCAGAAGGTTTTGTCGATTCTTAGGATGCTACTAAGTATGCAAGCTCCAGCGATCCTTCTAAGGACTAGAGTAAGCATCTCAGAGTTGGAATATGCGCTTTGATGAGATGATCAATGCTTTTGGGTTTATACAAAGTTTACGAGAAACTTGTATTTCCAAGAAAGTGAGTGGGAACACTATAGAATTTCTAATAAGTATATGTGGTTGATATATTGTTGATCGGAAATGATGTAGATTTCTGTAAAGCATACAGGGTTGTTTGAAAGGAGTTTTTCAAAGGAAAACCTGGATTAAGCTACTTGAACACTAAGCATCAAGATCTATAGAGATAGATCAAAACACTTGATAAAACTTTCAATAAATATATACCGTGACAAGATTTTGAAGCAGTTCAAAATAGATCGGTCAAAGAAGGAGTTCTTGGCTCTATTGTAAGGTGTGAATTTGAGTAAAGACTCAAAGATCGACCACGACAGAAGAAAGAGAAAGGACGAAGGTCATACCCTATGCCTTAGTTGTGGGCTCTATAGTATGCCATGTTGTGTATCGCTCGTGATGTGTGCCTTGCCATGAATCAGTCAAGGGGTACAAAAGTGATCCAAGAATGGATTACTGGATAACGGTCAAAAGTTATTTGTAGTAACTAGTGGACTAAGGAATTTTTCTCAATTATGGAGGTCACAAAAGAGTTCGTCGTAAAGGGTTACGTTGATGCAAAATTTGACACTAATCTGAATGACTCTAAGTAGTAACCGGATTCGTATAGTGGAGCAGTCATTCGGAATAGTTCCAAATGGCACAAGGTAGCAGCATCTACAGTATAACATAGAGATTTGTAAAGCACACACGAATTTGAAAGGTTAAGACCCATTGACTACAAACCTCTCTAACAAGCAAGACATGATCAAACCCCAGAACTGTATGGGTGTTAGATTCATTACTATCACATAGTAAGGTGAACTAGATTATTGACTCTAGTGCAAGTGGGAGACTGTTAAAAATATGCCCTAGAGGCAATAATAGATTGGTTATTATTATATTTCCATGTTTATGATAATCGTTTATTATCCATGCTATAATTGTATTGAATGGAAACACAAATGCATGTGTGGATACATATACAAAACACTGTCCCTATTAAGCCTCTAGTTGACTAGCTCGTTGATCAAATATGGTTAAAGGTTTCCTAACCATAAACAAGTTTTGTCACTTGATAACGGGATTAAATCATTAGGAGAATGATGTGATGGACAAGACCCAAACTATGAAGATGGCATGTGATCGTGTTATTTTATTGCTATTGTTTTCTGCATGTCAAGTATACATTCCTATGACAATGAGATCACGTAACTCACTCAAACCAGAGGAATGCCTTGTGTGTATCAAACGTCGCAACATAATTGGGTGACTATAAATGTGCTCTACAGGTATCTCCGAAGGTGTTCGTTGAGTTAGCATGGATCAAGACTGGGATTTTTCACTCCGTATGACGGAGAGGTGTCTCAGGGCCCACTCAGTAATACAACATCACAAACAAGCCTTGCATGCAATGTGACTAAAGAGTTAGCCACGGGATTTCGTATTACGGAATGAGTAAAAAGACATGCCGGTAACGAGATTGGAATAGGTATGGAGATACCGACGATTGAATCTTGGGCAAATAACATACCGAAGGACAAAGGGAATGTTATACGGGATTAACTGAATCCTTGAAATAGAGGTTCAACCGATAAAGATCTTCGTAGAATATGTAGGATCCAATATGGACATCCAGGTCCCACTAGTGGATATTGACCAGAGAGTGTCTCGGTCATGTCCAGATAGCTCTCGAACCTGCAGGGTCTACACACTTAAGGTTTAATGACATTTCGGTATAGTTGAATTATTGATGTTGTAACCGAATGTTGTTCGGAGTCCCCGATGAGATTCCGGACGTCATGAGGATTTCTGAAATGGTCCAGAGATGAACATTGATATATAAGAAGTATCAATTTGGCTTCTGAAGGTTTTCGGGCATTATAGGTAAAGTACCAAGAGTGACAAATGGGTTTTGGAGTTCAACCGGGAGGGGCCACCCACCCGAGAGACAACCAAAGAGGCCCAAGGGTGGCACACCAGCCCCCAGTGGGCTGGTGGCCAGCCCAAAGAGGCATATTTCGGCCAAAGAACCCTAGGGCTTTGCCCTAGGGCGCCACCCTCCCCTCTCTCCTTTATATAGTGGAGGTGAGAGAGTCTTTTGGCACCTCAAGCCAAGGCGCAACCCTCTCTCGCTCCACCACTTTTTGACACCTCGTAGCTAGTTCGGTATGGTACGTCGAAGCCGTACCGGAGTAGCTCCACCACCATCACCACCATGCCGTCGTGCTGTCGGAGAATTTATCTACCTCTTCGTCTCTCTTGTTGGATCAAGAAGGCGGAGATCGTCATCGACTTGCACGTGTGCTGAACACGGAAGTGTCGTCTTCTTGGCGCTCGATCGGGATGGAGTTCGTGGGACGGCTTGCGATTTGGATCATGAAGACGTTTGACTACATCAACCGCATTTCTTAATGCTTCCAGCTCAGCGATCTACAAGGCTATGTGGATCTGAAGTCTCCTCTCGTAGATGATCATCACCATGGATAAGTATTGGATTTCCTATGGACTCAAAGTGATTACTCGCAAATGTAAAATGTAGAGTCTACTTGCTTTATGCTTGATCCAATCATGTTCCTTCCTTCATCAAGGAGCCTATCCTCACAATCCTTTGGCCAATGCTCTTTCTGTACTATACCTGAAATATACGAGGTAAAAGTGTTAGTCCAAGAGACAATGTATGTTGTCATGAAATATAAAAACCACCAAGGGAGCATATGTTCTTTTAGGAGAGTTGCTCAAATTTCTTTTATATTCTCTCTTGTTCCTCATGCCATTCCTCATCTCTTCGCAAACTTCAAGAACCGTTGATTTCACTCGCTTGTCAAAGAAGCAACTAAGTTTTACCTCTCCCTCTTCCTCTTCCCCTTTCATTCTAAGATCTCGGGCTGAGATATATAAAAATACGAATTAGGGAAATTAAGCTATACTCCCCCATTTGATGGGATTATGACTGGACCAACCGTCTGTGGTGTTCCGATTGATATAATCTTCCTTTTCTCCTTTCTAGAGGTCGGCTAACACGACATCCAATGCCACTGGACTAGCCAGACCCTCTCTCTTGTATCGAGTGGCATTACATGAACCATTGTATTGTCACACGGGATGCGCCCTTTGTTGAAGAGGTTGAACACATCGGTTTATGGCCACGACCATTACATCCATCGTGGTGAGATGGAAATGTGTCAATAGTTTTACTTTGGAAACTAACTATTTCACCTCTGAGTTGTCTTCTTGATAAGGACTCCTCAGGCGCTAGTTGAACCGCTTCTTGAGGGGAGCAAGTGAGAATTCAGGCATACCCCTTCGGACGGGGTCAAATCATGGGACATCTTCAATATAGAACCATTCTGAGGTCCACTCTTCGAAAGCTACCCTCGGGGTCCCTAGTGGATACTGAGTTCCCGCTATACGCCATAATTTAGCTCTGCCTACTTCACAAATAGTCTCTCCCTCAGTTTGGGGGACAAGGCAGAAAAATTTCCTCCATGGATCGAAATGGTCCTCGCAACATAGGAACATCTCGTAGAGAGTGACGAATCCCGAGATGTAGTGGATGGATCCGGGAGTAAGGTGATGAAGGTGGATCCCATAGTACTCCAATAAACCCCGTAAAAAGTGGTGAATAGGGAAGCGCAGGCTCGTAAGAGCAATGCGATGAACCATACCCTCTCCGCCATGTTGGGTGTGGGGAATTTATATGCAAAAGCCTCACCATTGATGGACGTTAGCCCATGGCGGGAGGGTGCCAGATATGAGTCAGGCAAGTACCCCTGCACCGCGAGCTCGCGTAGAAGAAGGCACAAGATTGAACAACTAGCCCAATCGCCCAGAAGAGAGCCATGAGGGCGCGAGGATGAGCGTGGAGCACTCACCATGTCTTTGTTTTGCTGGTGTTCTTATCGATGTTTGAAAGGATGGGGAGTGTTGCTAAGGGGCATGCGCAGGTTATATGATAAGTAATTTATATTTTTCTCTTGAGAAGGAACCACCTATTTTTCATTAGCGCATGGGAGTCGAAGAGGTGGTTAACCCTGTGGGGTAAAATATTCATTTTTGTAAGCCCGACAATGTTTCATCGACCACAGATGAAGAACAATATGGACTGGAGTTACTAGAACAAAAGGTGGAAATCGCCCCACAAGCCAAAGATTGCAAGAGCTTGAAGATAGTGAGCTTAGAATGCAGCATTGGACGCTAGTTCGGGGGCTATTAAGGGAGTCCGGGATTAAGGGGGTCTTCGGTCGACTTATTTGTTCTTGTGGGCCGGACACATCGGCCATTCGACCATCGTTGGAGATATGGAGATCAAGGTGGACTCTACCGAAGAATCGACGTGCAATGCAAGACAACGTGTTGATGCGCATATTTGTTCCCTTGATGTAACAGTTGTTGTGTAAGCCCTAGTGCCCCTGGCATCTATAGAAACCAGGGGATGCAGTTCATAGAGGACATACACTCATTACGAATAGGGTTTAGACCACACATCCAATCTTGAGATAGATCAACTCTATACTCTGTACTACTACATCAGTACAACAAGAGCATGATGTAGGGTTTTACCTCCATCAAGAGGGCCTGAACCTAGGTAAAACATCTTCTCCTTTGTCCCTTATTACCCATCAATCCAAGATCCACAGTTCAGCCCCCTACTCGAGATCAACTGGTTTTGACACCGACACGGGGTGGTGTAGATGAACGACTTGAGGGAGTTCCTTCGGCTTTGACCATGGGCATGGGGATTTAGGGAGAAAGAAAATTAAGGACGATCATGATGACATGGTAGGCTGCATGGGCTAGTGGGTAAGTACTTTTGCACGTTTCCTACTTGATGAGATGGATCGCTTCTGCTCTAGTGCTCCCCCTTGGACTGAGCATGCATGGGAGGAATACAAGGACGGATGAGATCTTCCAATACCCTTTCGGAGTTAGGGACACAATCGTCTTTTCAGCATGCACGTATAGCACTGGATGAGTCGTGGACGAGCCCGTGCGGCCCGGTTGGTCCGTACGCTGACCGTATATTCATATTCGTATACACGAGTGTTTCGTTTTCGCGTGCGCATATGTAGCGACCCGACTCAAGACGAGTCAAGCCTCTATGTTTCTGTGCCATCCCTGGATCAGTATGCTGGCACACACAGTACATCAGTGTATATATCAAAGTGCAATCACATGTAAATAGCGTAAAACTGATATATACCTTAAATATCTCAGCGGAAGCGGTCCAGGGAGTGGAGTCCCAATAAACACCACCGACAAGTTGAGTGTAGACCGTAACCCTAGATCGTACTCTTACTCGTCGAAGAAAAATATCTGCAACATAAGACATTGCAGCCGTGTAGGTCAGCATATTGAATATGCCGGCAAGTCACATAAGAGAGAGGTAAAATGTCATCTATACTATATGCATATATGGCAGGTGGGGTTGTAAGTTTTTAGCGTAAAGTAAAAAAAATTCCTACATCAAGAGAGGGCTAAAAGCAAAATGTTACTACTTTGTTGGTTGTTAACGAGATTGTTCCACCAACCAATTCTCGTACCCATGTTGTCAATAATTACCCTCATCAAATATATTTAATGGTGTTGAGAAATCCAGATAACTTCAGTTCCTTTGGCTCAAGTTGTCCATGACCGTGGACACGGCTAATCGATTAGGTTTGAGTACTCTGCAGAGTTTTGCACACGTTCCCCACAAGATTTGATCGCCTCCGAGTATGTCCTCGCACTTCAGGGTGCATGGTCTTTCAATGGGTCCCTCTGAATCCCTGTCGGTGCCCATCCATTCCTACCGTTCTTCTACATCTGCTAGCACCGCCTGTCCAGAGTCGCCGCGTTGTCCAACCAAGCCAGAGCCCATAATGGCTTGTGGCTGTGCAGGTAAGCCTTGGGTCTTGAAAGTATCCGTCCGTCTCTTTGAGCCTGGTTGAAGCTTTCCGCAGGATGTCATGGCCGTCCCCAGCATCCCGGGTCATCCACTGGGTTCTCCAGGGAGCCGATCAACCGTCCTTCACCCAGAGTTGCATTGCGTCCGAGGTCTTGAAAATCTTGTCTTAACCGATCTCGAATATTTAATCAACCCCGCATCACTCGTGTTATGCACTCAACCGAATTCCCGTCTACTCAAGGATAGCAATATGAAATTTGTCATCCCGGGGCCAAGTATCGGGGTTGTTGTGTGCCTACCACATGATACTACAATCTATACTAAAATTTCCAAGTACCTAAGCAGCATGCAATTGGGCATAGGATGGTAGAACTACGACGCCTAAAACATAGGTGATAGTATGATCAAAGTGACTTGCCTGGTGATGTTGACGAAGAAGAATTTCTCGAGAAATAACTTGATAGACTACTCGTCACTCTCCGATGAAATCTATATAACAAACATATCATTCACATAAGCACTCATACTAGCAATCATTCTAGCAATCAAAACAAAGAGAGAGCGAATAGGAATCCCAAAGGAACTTCAAATAAGACTAGGGAGTCTTCTACTACGTGAAACACTAAATAGTTTTTGTCTAACAGAAAATAATAACAAGTAACTAAGATATAAGTTTAATAAAGTATTTTTCACAAAACTTTTTGAAAGTATTTCCAAACGGGATTTGAAACAATGCGGAAACCAATTGCAAGTTACTAAGGAACTAGAATTGATTTCATGATAACAAATAAAAATAAAATAAAAACTTGTTGCAAAACTACTGTTAATTAACATAAACAAAACAATAATGTTTCTGAAATAATAAATAAAATATTTTAAAACAAAAGTAGAAAAGGAATTAGCCGAAATCCTAAAAGAGGTGAAACATAAATTGTTTCACAAGAAACAGTGAGCTAAAGTACTCAAACAAATCCGAAATTATTACCACTGATAAATAAGATCACTAGTGATCAGTACCAAAAGGAATCAAATTAAAATCTATTTTAAAACTCCTGGAATAGGCAAAACAAGGTTTGAACTAAATCTGATCTAACTTATATTTGAAAATTTCAAACATAGACAAATTATATGTTTTTAAACACTACAGGAAATTTGTGATCTACTGGAGAAAGAATCAACATCATTGGACTTCGGGATCAAAAGTTATGGGCTAAACAAGATTGGAACTTTGCTGTTTTTGGAACTAAACAGAAAAAATAAAACAATTGCTACAGACTACGTGGCAGTCCCTGATTGGCTAAGGGTGTTTGCTGCATGGGCTAAACAGCGGATGGCCGCTGAATAAGAAAATGCTTCGGTTCACTTATCTGATGGACCGGTTCTTTTTAGAAAACCGAAGGGGTAAGTACTTCCTAATCTACACCGTAGGATCTAGATCTAAGGGATGAAACTACACAATACAAAAAACAGAACAAGTAAAAAAAAGAAAAGGGAGGAGAGGTTACCTCGGCTGGGAGTAGCAGGAGCCTTCTCCGGTGAGGGTGGGCATCTCCGGCGGGGGTGGAGGAGGGGCCGGCGGGAGGAGTGGTGGAGGGGGGGCGAAGGGTGGAGGGGCTCCAGGGAGGGGAGGGAGGCGAGGTGGAGGGAGGGTTGCAGGTGGGGCGAGGTGGGAAGCTGCTGGTGGTTCTGCTGCTCGCTGGTTCTAGGGAGGGGCGAGGTTGCAGGGCGACGGGGTGGGGAGGGGCGGCGGTGGAGGGGGGGTGGTGGCGGGGTGGGGTGGGTGCAGCGAGGTGGAGGAGCCTGCAGGTGGGGGGCGATGGGGGAAGTTCTCTCGCGAGTTTCTGGTGACGACTCCGGCGAGGTGGGGCGCGAGTTAGAGGCGAGGAGAGGGGAAGTTTTCAACGGGAATGGAACGAGGAGGTGCAGGGGGTTCTTATAGGGGCGACGGGAGGCGCTGGGAAGGGAAGAGCTTCGCGAATCCCGGAGGTGGGGATCCTCTGTCCATGGAAGGCAAGTTTCTGTGACGTGAAGAAGAGATAGAGGAAGAAGATGATCTTCCTGGGCCAGTGAAAGGAAAAGTCTTAATGGGCTACCTGGAGTTTCCTAATAGAAACGATTTCTTTCCTATTTTTAAAACTAGGAAACTAAAACGATAAAAGGAAATCAAATCAATTCGAAATAAAGAGTTTTTATATACTAAAATTATCAGAAAAAAATATAAATGATGGGCATTTTTCCACGGCAAAAATAAAAACTTCATAAAAAATTATTTTCACAAAATTGCCTAAAAGGTTTATTTTCTTTTGTAAATAATTTTCAAATGACCCTCTAAGTTTTAGGGTTCAAATAACTTTCAAAATGCCCGTGGGTTTGAGGGTCATGTTCCTCCTCTCTAGTATGTATTTCCCGACATTTCTTGCACGAAGAATACGAATGAAAATGCAAAAGAATTCAATGCAAATATCTCCGTTCAAATTCTTTATAGTTGAAGAAGTCATGTCATCTTCTCTCTTTGTTTTTAAAAGATTGAATTTGAATTCACCGGAGAAGGGGAAAGTCATTTTATTCCCTCTCTTTTCAAAAGTTTTGAAAAGTTTCAGATTTCACACAAGTTTCAATCACTCAGGCAAACAAACAAACAATCAATCTAATAATTATATTAACATTCCAAAATTTATAATTTTGGGATGTTACAAACTACCACACTTAAAATGAATCTCGTCCTCGAGATTCGAAGAGGCTAGAAAGAAAGGTTAGGGTTCGGGGGTCTTCTAACAAATCCAATCTCCGGCAAGGTGGGATGCTACCACACTTAAAATGAGAGATACTGGTCCCTCAAAGTGCTTTAACGATCCTCTGGGGTTTTGGCAACTGACATCGCACAGTCTTCATATCTTCTGTTGATATAAGCTTCTTTCGTCACTGGGTCTTCTTAACTGACAGTCTCGTGGTCAATTCTAAATAACATATCGATGGTTCTCATGGTGGTCTACCATTTGTGGTTATCCTGCAGAGAGAGGGTTCTTGGTTTCATTCTCACCGTAAAATTTCCTACGTGTGACAACAAGTGCCATGTACATGGGGCTTTTCTTATACCACTCTAAGGCTTAAACAAAAGCTTCAAAGAACGTCGTCTCTCTATATGGGTAAGTCTCTCAGATTTACCATTCCGAATAGCAAGATAAATGATAAGAGTAAGTCGTCATGGTGATCAATCCATTCCATACCCAAATCATTTCTCTGTATAAGGTTTAGCGAATCTCGCATTCTAACACTTGGGCATCCTCACAAGCGTTGCAGAGTTTCTCTTGTCCACGAACGAAGTTCGGATAATCCATTGGTTCTGCAAGCTGAACGAAACATCTATCGTATCTTGACAACTCTCAGGTTTTCGTATGATCCTAAGAAAACGTTTGCTGATCCACCATAGCTTCTTCCATAAATCATATGCATTTCATAATCAATCCTTTATTACATCCTTAATTTATCCTCCAAAACTCCAATTCAAAAGTACTCTATTACAAATGCTGCCATCCACATTGTTCGGTATGGTCAAGCATTTCTGCCAACTTTATTCATCTGTCTTTCTTGGAGGTACTTTAGTTCCACTCGAACTTTCCGATGTGCTCCTTGAAATCATCCATCTTTTTCTTCATCATGGTGGTCATGAGCTTCATCTCCATCATCTCCGCACGTACCTCACTCAGGTATTCCTGGGTATGACGGAGTCTTGCTTCAAGTATTTCTCCGATCTGACGTATGGCTTCCATGGCAGCTTCACGAACAGCATCAAAGAAGGTTGCTCGTGGTACACGTGAAATGAAAAAGTTGTTGGGGAACGTAGCATAAATTCAAAATTTTCCTACGCATATTCAGATCTTCCTATGGAGAGACCAGCAACAAGAGAGGGATAAGAGCATCTTCATACCTTTGAAGATCGCTAAGCGGAAGCGTTGCTAGAACGCGGTTGATGGAGTCGTACTCGCAGCGATTCCGATCTAGTGCCGAACAACGGCACCTCCGCGTTCAACACACGTGCAGCCCGGTGACGTCTCCCGCACCTTGATCTAGCGAGGAGGAGGGAGAGGTTGGGGAAGAAGTCCAGCAACACGACGGCATGGTGTCGGTGGAGAGACGAGGTCTCCCGGCACGGCTTCGCCAAGCACCGGCGGAGAGGAGGAGGTAGAAGAGCAGGGCTGCGCCGAGAGAGAGGGAAAACAGTGTCCTCCAAAGGACAAAAGTGCCCACTATATATAGGGGAAGGGGAGAGGGGGTGCCACCCCTAGGGTTCCCACCCTAGGGGGTGCGGCAGCCCTCCCAGATGGGTGGTGCGGCGGCCAGAGGGGAAGGAGGGGGTGGCGCACCCACTGGTGGGCCTTAGGCCCACCTGGCCTAGGGTTTGCCCCCCCCTTTTTTCTTTCCCTTGCGCCATGGACTGAGTGGGGAGGCGCACCAGTCCACCTAGGGGCTGGTTCCCACCCCCACTTGGCCCACCTTACCTCCCGGGGTCGTTGCCCCCCTTCAGTGGTCCCCCGGGGCCACCTCCGGTGGTCCCGGTGGTCCCCGTACGTTACCGGTGATGCCCGAAACACTTCCGGTGTCCGAAACCATCCGTCCTATATATCAATATTTACCTCCGGACCATTCCAGAGCTCCTCGTGACGTCCGGGATCCCATCCGGGACTCCGAACAACTTTCGCTAACCTCGTATAACAATTCCCTATAACCCTAGCGTCATCGAACCTTAAGTGTGTAGACCCTACGGGTTCGGGAGACAGGCAGACATGACCGAGACACCTCTCTGGCCAATAACAATCAGCGGGGTCTGGATACCCATGGTGGCTCCCACTTGCTCCACGATGATCTCATCGGATGAGCCACGATGTCAAGGATTCAATCAATCCCGTATACGATTCCCTTTGTCTGTCGGTATAGAACTTGCCCGAGATTCGATCGTCGGTATACCTATACCTTGTTCAATCTCGTTACCTGTAAGTCTCTTTACTCGTTCCGTAGCACGTCATCGTGTGACTAACTCCTTAGTCACATTGAGCTCATGATGATGTTCTACCGAGTGGGCCCAGAGATACCTCTCCGTCACACGGAGTGACAAATCCTGATCTCGATTCGTACCAACCCAACAGACACTTTCGGAGGTACCCGTAGTGCACCTTTATAGTCACCCAGTTACGTTGTGACGTTTGATACACCCAAAGCACTCCTACGGTATCCGGGAGTTTCACAATCTCACGGTCGAAGGAAAATATACTTGACATTAGAAAAGCATTAGCATACGAACAATACGATCTAGTGCTAGGCTTAAGATTGGGTCTTGTCCATCACATCATTCTCCCAATGATGTAATCCCGTTATCAATGACATCTAATGCCCATGATCAGGAAACCATGATCATCTATTGAATAACGAGCTAGCCACTAGAGGCTTGCTAGGGACACATTGTGATCTATTCATTCCCACATGTATTACTGTTTCCTGTTAATACAATTATAGCATGAACGATAGACGATTATCATGAACGAGGAAATATGATAATAACCATTTTATTATTGCCTCTAGGGCATATTTCCAACAGTCTCCCACTTGCACTAGAGTCAATAATCTAGTTACATTGTGATGTATCGAACACCCATAGCATTATGGTGTTGATCATGTTTTGCTCGTGGAAGAGGTTTAGTCAACGGGTCTGCAATATTCAGATCCGTGTGTACTTTACAAATATCTATCACTCCACTCTGGACATGGTCCTGGATGGAGTTGTAGCGGCGCTTGATGTGCTTCGTCTTTCGGTGAAACCTGGGCTCCTTGGCTATGGCAATGGCTCCAGTGTTATCACAAGAAGAGTGTCATAGGACCCGACGCGCTTGGAACCACTCCAAGGTCGGTGATGAGCTCCTTCATCCAAATTCCTTCATGAGCCGCTTCTGAAGCAACTATGTACTCCGCTTCACATGTAGATTCTGCCATGACTTCTTGCTTGCTGTTGCACCAGCTCACTGCCCCACCATTCAACACATATACGTATCCGGTCTTTGACTTAGAGTCATCCGGATCTGTGTCGAAGCTAGCGTCGACGTAACCCTTTGTAGGGGACAGAACTCATCTTCTCTCTATCTGCTGCCGTGGTCGGCGACTGAGTCTTACTCAATCTCATACCTTGCAAAACTGGCAAAAACCCTTTCTTTGAGTTTTCCATATTGAACTTCTTCAATATCTTGTCAAGGTATGTACTTTGCGAAAGACCTATGAGGCATCTCGATCTATCTCTATAGATCTTGATGCCTAATATGTATGCAGCTTCTCCAAGGTCCTTCATTGAAAAACTCTTGTTCAAATAGGCCTTTATGCTCTCCAACATCTCTATATTATTCCCCATCAATAATATGTCATCCACATATAGTACGAGGAAAGCTACAGAGCTCCCACTCACTTTCTTGTACAGACAGGCTTCTCCGTAAACCTGTATGAACCCAAACACTTTAATCACCTCATTAAAGTGAATGTTCCAACTCCGAGATGCTTGCACCAGCCCATAGATGGAGCGCTGGAGCTTGCACACTTTGTTAGCACCCTTAGGGCCGACAAAACCTTCTGGTTGCATCATATACAACTCTTCCTTAAGGTTCCCGTTAAGGAACGCTGTTTTGACGTCCATTTGCCAAATTTCATAATCATAAAAGGCGGCAATTGCTAACATGATTCGGACTGATTTTTGCTTCGCTACGGGAGAGAAAGTCTCTTCGTAGTCAAATCCTTGAATTTGTCGAAAACCCTTTGCGACAAGTCGAGCTTTGTAAACGGTTACATCACCGTTTGCATCAGTCTTCTTCTTGAAGATCCATTTATTTTCTATGGCTCGCCGGTCATCGGGCAAGTCCACCAAAGTCCACACTTTGTTCTCATACATGGATCCTATCTCGGATTTTATAGCCTCAAGCCATTTGTTGGAATCTGGGCCCGCCATCGCTTCTTCATAGTTCGAAGGTTCACCGTTGTCTAACAACATGATTTCCATCACAGGGTTGCCGTACCACTCTGGTGCGGAGCGTACCCTTGTGGACCTTCGCGGTTCAGTAGTAACTTGATCCGAAGCTTCATGATCATCATCATTAACTTCCTCTTCAGTCGGTGTAGGCGCCACAGGAACAACTTCCTGCGCTGCGCTACTTTCCTGTTCGACAGGGGGTGTAATTACCTCATCAAGTTCTACCTTCCTCCCACTTACTTCTTTCGAGAGAAACTCTTTCTCTAGAAAGGATCCGTTCTTGGCAACAAAGGTTTTACCTTCGGATCTAAGATAGAAGGTATACCCAATAGTTTCCTTAGGGTATCCTATGAATACGCATTTCTCCGCTTTGGGTTCGAGCTTCTCTGGTTGAAGTTTCTTCACATAAGCATCACAGCCCCAAACTTTAAGAAACGACAGCTTAGGTTTCTTGCCAAACCATAGTTCATACGGTGTCGTCTCAACGGATTTAGACGGTGCCCTATTTAAAGTGAATGCTGCAGTTTCTAATGCGTATCCCCAAAATGATTGAGGTAAGTCGGTAAGAGACATCATAGATCGTACCATATCTAATAAAGTGCGATTACGACGTTCAGACACTCCGTTGCGCTGCGGTGTGCCAGGCGGCGTCAGTTGTGAAACGATTCCACACTTTCTTAGGTGTGTGCCAAACTCGTGACTCAAATATTCTCCTCCACGATCAGATCGTAGACATTTAATTTTTCTATCACGTTGATTCTCAACCTCACTCTGAAATTCCTTGAACTTTTCAAACGTCTCATATTTGTGCTTCATCAAGTAGATATACCCATACCTACTCAAATCATCGGTGAGAGTGAGAACATAACAATAACCACCGCAAGCTTGAACGTTCATTGGACCACACACATCAGTATGTATTATTTCCAGTAAGTCGGTTGCTCTCTCCATTATGCCTGAGAATGGAGTCTTAGTCATCTTGCCCATGAGGCACGGTTCGCATGTGTCAAATGATTCAACGTCAAGAGACTCTAGCAGTCCATCAGTATGGAGCTTCTTCATGCGCTTAACGCCGATATGACCAAGGCGGCAGTGCCACAAGTATGTGGGACTATCATTATCAACTTTGCATCTTTTGGTACTCACACTATGAATATGTGTAACATCACGATCGAGATTCATCAAGAATAAACCATTCACCAGCAGAGCATGACCATAAAACATATCTCTCATATAAATAGAACAACCATTATTCTCTGACTTAAATGAGTAGCCGTCTCACATTAAGCAAGACCCTGATACAATGTTCATGCTTAATGCTGGTACTAAATAACAATTATTAAGGTTTAAAACTAATCCCGGCGGTAGATGTAGAGGCAGCGTGCCGACGGCGATCACATCGACCTTTGAACCATTCCCGACGCGCATCGTCACCTCGTCCTTGGCCAGTCTCCGCTTATTCCGCAGTTCCTGCTTTGAGTTGCAAATGTGAGCAACAACACCGGTATCAAATACCCAGGAGCTACTACGAGCGCTGGTAAGGTACACATCAATAACATGTATATCACATATACCTTTAACGTTGCCGGCCTTCTTGTCCGCTAAGTATTTGGGGCAGTTCCGCTTCCAGTGACCCTTTCCCTTGCAATAGAAGCACTCAGTCTCAGGCTTGGGTCCATTCTTTTTCTTCTTCCCGGCATCTGGCTTACCGGGCGCGGCAACAGCTTTGCCGTCTTTCTTGAAGTTCTTCTTACCCCTGCCTTTCTTGAAACTAGTGGTCTTGTTAACCATCAACACTTGATGCTCCTTCTTGATTTCTACTTCTGCAGACTTGAGCATCGAGTACAACTCGGGAATGGTTTTCTCCATTCCTTGCATGTTGTAGTTAAGCACAAAGCCTTTGTAGCTTGGTGGGAGAGACTGGAGGATTCTGTCAATGATAGCATCATCCGGAAGTTCGACTCCAAGTGAAGTCAGACGACCGTGTAACCCAGACATTTTGAGTATGTGCTCACTGACAGAACTGTTCTGCTCCATCTTACAGCTGAAGAACTTGTCGGAGACTTCATATCTCTCGACACAGGCATGAGCTTGAAAAACTAGCTTCAGCTCTTGGAACATCTCATATGCCCCGTGTTGCTCAAAACGTCTTTGGAGCCCCGTTTCTAAACTGTATAACATGCCACACCTAACCAGAGAGTAGTCATCACTCCGCGCTTGCCAGACGTTTAGAATGTCCTGGGCTGCTGCGGGAGCGGGAGGGTCACCTAGCGGCGCATTAAGGACATAAGCCTTTTTAGCTGCTTCAAGGATGAGCTTCAGGTTGCGAACCCAGTCCGCATAGTTTCTACCATCATCTTTCAGCTTGTTTTTCTCTAGGAATGCGTTGAAGTTGAGGTTGACGTTGGACATCTACAATATTTGTAAAGACAACTTTTAGACTAAGTTCATGACAATTAAGTTCATTTAATCAAATTAAGTATGAACTCCCACTTAAATCGACATCCCTCTAGTCATCTAAGTGATACATGATCCATGTTGACTAACCCGTGTCCGATCATCACGTGAGACGGACTAGTCACCATGGTGAGCAACTTCATGCTGATCGTATTCAACCATACGACTCATGTTCGACCTTTCGGTCTCGTGTATTCGAGGTCATGTCTGTACATGCTAAGCTCGTCGAGTCAACCTAGGTGTTTCGCGTGTGTAAATCTGGCTTACACCCGTTGTATGCGAACGTTAGAATCTATCACACCCGATCATCACGTGGTGCTTCGAGACAACGAACCTTCGCAACGGTGCACACTTAGGGGAATACGTTCTCGAAATTTTAAGAGGGATCATCTTATTATTCTACCGTCATTTCAAGCAATAAGATGTAAAACATGATAAACATCACAATGCAATCATATAGTGACATGATATGGCCATTATCACCTTTGCTCTTTCGATCTCCATCTTCAGGCATCGCATGATCATCATCTTCACCGGCGTGACACCATGATCTCCATCATCATGATCTCCATCATCGTGTCTCCGTGAAGTCGTCACGCCAACTACTACTATCACTACTACTATGGCTAACCGTTAGCAATGAAGTAAAAGTAGTAAGCACATGGCGTTGCATCTCATACAATAAATTAAGACAACTCCTATGGCTCCTGCCGGTTGTCATACTCATCGACATGCAAGTCGTGAAACCTATTACAATAACATGATCATCTCATACATCATACATGCAACATCACAACTTTGGCCATATCACATCACATGTCAAACCCTGCAAAAACAAGTTAGACGTCCTCTAATTGTTGTTGCAAGTTTTACGTGGCTGATTTGGGTTTCTAGCAAGAACGCCTTCTTACCTACGTGACAGCCACAACGATGATATGCAAAGCTATTTACCCTTCATAAGGAACCTTTTCATCAAATCCAATCCGACTAGAGTAGGAGAGACAGACACCCGCTAGCCACCTTTATGCACGATGTGCATGTCTGTCGGTGGAACCAGTCTCACGTAAGCGTACGTGTAAGGTCGGTCCGGGCCGCTTCATCCCACAATACCGCCAGAAAAGAATAAGACTAGTAACGGCAAGCAAATTGACAAACCATCGCCCACAACTTTTGTGTTCTACTCATGCATAGAATCTACGCATAGAAAACCTGGCTCTGATACCACTGTTGGGGAACGTAGCATAAATTCAAAATTTTCCTACGCATATTCAGTTCTTCCTATGGAGATACCAGCAACGAGAGAGGGATAAGAGCATCTTCATACCTTTGAAGATCGCTAAGCGGAAGCATTGCTAGAACGCGGTTGATGGAGTCGTACTCGCGGCGATTCCGATCTAGTGCCGAACAACGGCACCTCCGCGTTCAACACACGTGCAGCCCGGTGACGTGTCCCGCACCTTGATCCAGCAAGGAGGAGGGAGAGGTTGGGGAAGAAGTCCACCAACACGACGGAGTGGTGTCGGTGGAGAGAGGAGGTCTCCCGGCAGGGCTTCGCCAAGCACCGGCGGAGAGGAGGAGGAAGAAGAGCAGGGATGCGCCGAGAGAGAGGGAAAACCGTGTCCTCCAAAGGCCAAAAGTGCCCACTATATATAGGGGAAGGGGAGAGGGGGTGCCACCCCTAGGGTTCCCACCCTACGGAGTGCGATAGCCTTCCGAGATGGGTGGTGCGGCGGCCAGAGGGGAAGGAGGGGGTGGCGCACCCACTGGTGGGCCTTAGGCCCACCTGGCCTAGGGTTTGCCCCCCCCTTTTTTCTTTCCCTTGCGCCATGGGCTGAGTGGGGAGGCGCACCAGCCCACCTAGGGGCTGGTTCCCACCCCCACTTGGCCCACCTTACCTCCCGGTGTCGTTGCCCCCCTTTGGTGGTCCCCCGGGGCCACCTCCGGTGGTCCCCCGGGGCCACCTCCGGTGGTCCCGGTGGTCCCGGTACGTTACCGGTGACGCCCGAAACACTTCCGGTGTATGAAACCATCCGTCCTATATATCAACTTTACCTCCGGACCATTCTGGAGCTCCTCGTGACGTCCGGGATCTCATCTGGGACTCCGAACAACTTTCGGTAACCTCGTATAACAATTCCCTATAACCCTAGCGTCATCGAACCTTAAGTGTGTAGACCCTACGGGTTCGGGAGACAGGCAGACATGACCGAGACACCTCTCTGGCCAATAACCATGAGCGGGGTCTGGATACCCATGGTGGCTCCCACTTGCTCCACGATGATCTCATCGGATGAGCCACGATGTCAAGGATTCAATCAATCCCGTATACGATTCCCTTTGTCTATCGGTATAGAACTTGCCCGAGATTCGATCGTCGGTATACCTATACCTTGTTCAATCTCGTTACCGGTAAGTCTCTTTACTCGTTCCGTAGCACGTCATCGTGTGACTAACTCCTTAGTCACATTGAGCTCATGATGATGTTCTACCGAGTGGGCCCAGAGATACCTCTCCGTCACACGGAGTGACAAATCCCGATCTCGATTCGTACCAACCCAACAGACACTTTCGGAGGTACCCGTAGTGCACCTTTATAGTCACCCAGTTACGTTGTGACGTTTGATACACCCAAAGCACTCCTACGGTATCCGGGAGTTTCACAATCTCACGGTCGAAGGAAAATATACTTGACATTAGAAAAGCATTAGCATACGAACAATACGATCTAGTGCTAGGCTTAAGATTGGGTCTTGTCCATCACATCATTCTCCCAATGATGTGATCCCGTTATCAATGACATCTAATGCCCATGATCAGGAAACCATGATCATCTATTGAATAACGAGCTAGCCACTAGAGGCTTGCTAGGGACACATTGTGATCTATTCATTCACACATGTATTACTGTTTCCTGTTAATACAATTATAGCATGAACGATAGACGATTAAAATGAACGAGGAAATATGATAGTAACCATTTTATTATTGCCTCTAGGGCATATTTCCAACAAAAGTATTGTCCCATAGTCTTTGGACAAACTCCGTTCACCTGGTGGAGGTGTACTTCTACATACCAAAGTTCTACTCCACTTTCCATGAATGGGTAGCCTTTGTAGACTGCATCTCCTTCAAGATGAATGTGCTTCATCATGTCCTTCAGGATTTTCGGGTAATCATGATCACTGGTCAGGGTCATGATCGTTTCTGGGCCCTTGAGGAATGACTCGTAGAGAGTTGTCATCTGCAGGTGTCAGTAAATAGGTACTCAGAGGAATGTATGTGTCTCCTTGGTAATCATGGTACATTCCTACTCAATGGATCCTGTGGGTTTACCGATTACTACCACACTTAAATGAATTATAGTCATGCCTGCATAGACCATATTTTCTCATATCCTCATAATTGTTCAGAGATCTTTGTTTCGAAGAGAAACAACACATACAGTTTCAACATAGACAATCATGAGACAATAAATTCCATTTATTCATGATGTTATTACAATCTCAGGGACTTCTGTTACAATTTTTTTCACTCCATGATCTCATGAAAAACAAGAGTGCTTCAGATTACACTTATTGCCATGGTCAAAACTTAACTACTCCATTCTAGCTTTCTTCCTTTGTGGAGAATCGCTGGCAAAATGTCATGCTTCCTTGCAACAAAAGCAAATGATTTCTGACAAGTCTCGAGGCTTCTTAACTTCTGCTTTTGCTCCTTGGATTCCCGGCTTCCTTCCTGAGCACATGTATTTGTGGTGGCCAAATTTCATACACTTGTAACATCTGACATGACTCAGGTCTATGCCTGCAGAGATTTGGTTCTTCCGAGGGTACTTTTTCTTCTTTCCGGACTCCTTTATTTTGGCCAGTTCTTCTATTTCAAGTGGATCAAACTCCACTTCTTCCGTCGGGAAGTTTCCCAGATACTCTTGGCTTCTCTTCGTGCAGTCCTCTGAATAATGTCCTTCTTCTCCACATGAGTAGCATGCATTGCAGAAAAATCTGGTCAGACCTTGTCCATCAGGGTCTTCAATATTTTCATTCATCACCGGTTCTTCTAGAATCTTCTTCTTGAGGGTTTCCTTCACTGCATCTTTCTGCTGCTTGACAACTTGTTGCACCTTGGGGTAAATGTGACACTGAGCTCGGTAGTGGGTGGTTCCTTCACACAAGAAACAAGTCACCTGACTGGTTGGGCATTCCTCAGCTGGGTGATTTTCTTCACAATGAGTGCATCCATCCGTGTGTTCTTCTTGGGCGTGTCCTATTTCTCCATAGATCTTGCATGCACAAGTCTTCTCCTTCGGATTGTCATAGCCCTTCTGAATAAGTCGGGATCTTAACAGGGTCTTCTTGAATTCTTCCCAACTTTCTTTCCACTAAATCCTTGTATGGCGTGATGCATTTTCCACCAGATAGCAGCACTCTGGGTAAAGTACTGGAGAGCGTGTTCCACTTCATACTTCCTTGAGATCAAGTTGCTCCCGAAGTGGTTCTCCATGTTCTGAATCCATATTTCAGCTTCCAGCTGGGTCATTGGTCCAGAGACTACAAGTCCAGCTTCATACTCCATCTGGTAGGGTTGAGGTTTTGGGGATGAGACGGGTAAGAGAGGGAGGTACACACAACACAAACAATATTTTTGAGAATAGGTTTTATTTGTGGCCGTCGGAAAACACACACCAAAGTCGGTTCACAAATCATCGTATCTAACGTTGGTATATAACAGGGGTTTGGACTTCTAATGGTCATATAATTATTCAGACACTTCAGGGTCTCGAGTTCTTCGGGTCTTGGGAGTCTACTATTGGTGTAGCTTCAATTGTGAAATCCTCTTTACTTTGAAGTAGAACTCCGTTGATTCTTCATGAGGTCGAAGGGGTAAGGGGATTGTATAACTATTTGAGGTGAGAGAGAACATTTGATGAACTCAGAAGAGATGAGAAGTAAAAGGTATTTTCGAAAATAAGATTTTTGAGAGATCCTATCCTAAGAAATTTCCAGTTTCTAGGGGTCACGTCCTACAGTCAACATGTGCTCTGATACCATTTCTGTAGCGACCCGACTCAAGACGAGTCAAGCCTGTGTGTTTCCGTGCCATCCCTGGATCAGTATGCTGGCACACACAGTACATCAATGTATATATCAAAGTGAAATCACATGTAAATAGCGTAAAACTGATATATACCTTAAATATCTCAGCGGAACCGGTCAAGGGAGTGGAGTCCCAATGAACACCAACAGCAAGTTGAGTATAGACCGTAACCCTGGATTGTACTCTTACTCGTCGAAGAAAAATATCTGCAACATAAGACGTTGCAGCCGTGTAGGTCAGCATATTGAATATGCCGGCAAGTCACATAAGAGAGGGGTAAAATGTCATCTATACTATATGCATATATAGCAGGTGGGGTTGTAAGTTTTTAGCGTAAAGCAAATTTTTTCCTACATCAAGAGAGGGCTAAAAGCAAAATGTTACTACATTGTTGGTTGTTAACGAGATGGTTCCACCAACCAATTCTCGTACCCATGTTGTCAATAATTACCCTCATCAAATATATTTAATGGTGTTGAGAAATCCAGATAACTTCAGTTCCTTTGGCTCAAGTTGTCCATGACCGTGGACACGGCTAATCAATTAGGTTTGAGTACTCTGCAGAGTTTTGCACACGTTCCCCACAAGATTTGATCGCCTCCGAGTATGTCCTCGCACTACAGGGTGTTTGAAGACCGGATGATGAAAACATGGTCTTTCAATGGGTCCCTCCGAATCCCTGTCGGTGCCCATCCATTCCTACCGTTCTTCTACATCTGCTAGCACCGCCTGTCCAGAGTCGCCGCGTTGTCCAACCAAGCCAGAGCCCATAATGGCTTGTGGCTGTGCAGGTAAGCCTTGGGTCTTGAATGTATCCATCCGTCTCTTTGAGCCTGGGTGAAGCTTTCCGCAGGATGTCATGGCCGTCCCCAACATCCCGGGTCATCCACTGGGTTCTCCAGGGAGTCGATCAACCGTCCTTCACCCAGAGTTGCATTGCGTCCGAGGTCTTGAAAATCTTGTCTTAACCGGTCTTGAATATTAAATCAACCTCGCATCACTCGTGTTATGCACTCAACCGAATTCCCGTCGACTCAAGCATAGCAATATGAAATTTGTCGTCCCGGGGCCAAGTATCGGGGTTGTTGTGTGCCTACCACATGATACTACAATCTATACTAAAATTTCCAAGTACCTAAGCAGCATGCAATTGGGCATAGGATGGTAGAACTACGGTGCATAAAACATAGGTGATAGTATGATCAAAGTGACTTGCCTGGTGATGTTGACGAAGAAGAATTTCTCGAGAAATAACTTGATAGACTACTCGTCACTCTCCGATGAAATCTATATAACAAACATATCATTCACATAAGCACTCATACTAGCAATCATTCTAGTAATCAAAACAAAGAGAGAGCGAATAGGAATCCGAAAGGAACTTCAAATAAGACTAGAGAGTCTTCTACTACGTCAAACACTAAATAGTTTTTGTCTAACAGAAAATAATAACAAGGAACTAAGATATAAGTTCAATAAAGTATTTTTCACAAAACTTTTTGAAAGTATTCCCAAACGGGATTTGAAACAATGCGGAAACCAATTGCAAGTTACTAAGGAACTAGAATTGATTTCATGATAACAAATAAAAATAAAATAAAACTTGTTGCAAAACTACTGTTAATTAACATAAACAAAAGAATAATGTTTCTGAAATAATAAATAAAATATTTTAAAACAAAAGTAGAAAAGGAATTAGCCGAAATCCTAAAAGACGTGAAACAGAAATTGTTTCACAAGAAACAGTGAGCAAAAATACTCAAACAAATCTGAAATTATTACCACTGATAAATAAGATCACTAGTGATCATTACCAAAAGGAATCAAATTAAAATCTATTTTTATACTCCTGGAATAGGCAAAACAAGGTTTAAACTAAATCTGATCTAACTTATATTTGAGAATTTCAAACATAGTCAAATTATATGTTTTAAACACTACAAGAAATTTGTGAGCTACTGGAGAAATAATCAACATCATTGGACTTCGGCATCAAAAGTTATGGGCTAAACAAGATTGGAACTTTGCTGTTTTTGGAACTAAACAGAAAAAATAAAACAATTGCTACAGACTACGTGGCAGTCCCTGATTGGCTAAGGGTGTTTGCTGCATAGGCTAAACAGCGGATGGCCGCTAAATAAGAAAATGCTTCGGTTCACATAACTGATGGACCGGTTATTTTTAGAAAACCGAAGGGGTAAGTACTTCCTAATCTACACCGTAGGATCTAGATCTAAGGGATGAAACTACACAATACAAAAAAACAGAACAAGTAAAAAAAGAAAAGGGAGGAGAGGTTATCTCGGCTGGGAGTAGTAGGAGCCTTCTCCGGCGAGGGTGGGCAACTCCGGCGGGGGTGGGGGAGGGGCCGGCGGGAGGAGTGGTGGAGGCGGGGCGAAGGGTGGAGGGGCTCCAGGGAGGGGAGGGAGACGAGGTGGAGGGAGGGTTGCAGGGGGGGCGAGGTGGGAAGCTGCTGGTGGTGCTGCTGCTCGCTGGTTCCAGGGAGGGGCGAGGTTGCAGGGCGACGGGGTGGGGAGGGGCGGCGGTGGAGGGGGGGTGGTGGCGGGGTGGGGTGGGTGCAGCGAGGTGGAGGAGCCTCAGGTGGGGGGGCCGACGGGGGAAGTTCTCTGGCGAGTTTCTGGTGACGACTCCGGCGAGGTGGGGCGCGAGTTAGAGGCGAGGAGAGGGGAAGTTTTCAACGGGAATGGAACGAGGAGGTGCAGGGGTTTTTTATAGAGGTGACGGGAGGCGCTGGGAAGGGAAGAGCTTCGCGAATCCCGGAGGTGGGGATCCTCTGTCCACGGAAGGCAAGTTTCTGTGACGTGAAGAAGAGATAGAGGAAGAAGATGATCTTCGTGGGCTAGTGAAAGGAAAAGTCTTAAAGGGCCACCTCGAGTTTCCTAATAGAAACGATTTCTTTCCTATTTTTAAAACTAGGAAACTAAAACTATAAAAGGAAATCAAGTCAATTCGAAATAAAGAGTTTTTGTATACTAAAATTATCAGAAAAAAATATAAATGATGGGCATTTTTCCACGGCAAAAATAAAAACTTCATAAAAAATTATTTTCACAAAATTGCCTAAAAGGTTTATTTTCTTTTGCAAATAATTTTCAAATGACCCTCTAAGTTTTAGGGTTCAAATAACTTTCAAAATGCCCGTGGGTTTGAGGGTCATGTTCCTCCTCTCTAGAATGTATTTCCCGACATTTCATGCACGAAGAAAACGAATGAAAGAGCAAAAGAATTCAATGCAAATATCTCCGTTCAAATTCTTTATAGTTGAAGAAGTCATGTCATCTTCTCTCTTTGTTTTTAAAAGATTGAATTTGAATTCACCGGAGAAGGGGAAAGTCATTTTATTCCCTCTCTTTTCAAAAGTTTTGAAAAGTTTCAGATTTCACACAAGTTTCAATCACTCAGGCAAACAAACAAACAATCAATCTAATAATTATATTAACATTCCAAAATTTATAATTTTGGGATGTTACAACATACGACGGTCGTGGGATAGCACGTGGTGGCCAAAATTGCCAAAACTGTCCCATCCTATAAAAGGAGGGGAAGTACCTCCGGGCGCATCGCTCCCACGATTCCCCCCAATTCGTCTCCCTCCCTCTGTCGCCTCGTCTCGTGCTCCCCCACTGCATCTTCTCGCTCTCTCCCATCACATATTCTCCCTCACCTCCATCTCCCACCTCTTTCCAACGGAGGACACTCGTCGCGCTGTCGGTGCTGCGGCCGGGGATGTGTTGGAGAAGTCTGGCACGGCGACCGTGGTAGAAGCAGTGCAGGATGTTGGCGGCGTCAAGGGCGATGTGGGACACACCGCAACCGCTGTCCCTGTTGCGGATCTGGAGAAGGAGGTGCCGGAGCAGGAGGTCACGGCGTCAAGTGGCGATGCGCAGGCTAGCGACGAGGAGGTAGTTCTTTTTCCTGAGATGCTATTTCCTTTTCTAGTTCTAATATTTAGAATGTAGGGTTAGATTACTTGGTTTTCTAGATGGGTTTTTGTAGATGGGGTCTTCTCTAGATGGGGTTTTCCGGCTGGGGATTTCTATTTGGGGTTTTCTTGATGGGGTTTTTGTATTAGATTTTGTGCCTTAGATTTGTTGTAATAAATTCGTGTGAAAATGCTATAGATATTTCAATGAGATAGGGATCTCTGTACTTGAATGCTTCATAGATAAATGCTTATTAGATTAGTGGTTGAATGCTACACAGATATATGATTGTTAGATTTGTGCTCCAATTGTACATAGATAGGGTTCTGTATGTCATATGCCTATGATTGTTAGATTTGTGCTCCAATTGTACATAGATAGGGTTCTGTATGTCATATGCCTAAAAGGAATGCATTAATTTTGAAGGAGAGGAGATACAATATAGGGATATTTGTACTTGAATGGTTCATAGATAAATGCTTATTATATTAGTGGTTGAATGCTACAGAGATATATGCTTGTTAGATTAGTGCTTTAGTTGTACATAGATAGGGTTTTGTATGTCATATGCCTAAAATGAATACATTAATTTTGATTGACATGAGATAGAATATAATTTTGAAGGGATGCATTGAGGCACCAATCAACTGATTAAATGTCACTTGATTCCTTTATGGTATATCAATTTGTTGTTTTGGTGACTACTGCAATTAAAGATGTTACTAGTACGAGATATATGCATTTATAGTTTACTATCATATTGCATAATGTATCATATTGCTTCAACAAAGTTTAACATGTTATATCCAACTAGTGGTTGAAGTTATCTATACTTTGTTGAAGATGTATTGCATATGTTGATTACGAGAAGGTAGCATGCTGCTTTTTTGGGTTAATATTAGTTTCTTCCTTCTCTTTTGGTAAATTTTGAGTTCTCACTTGTTATTGTGATGATGTGCTTGTGTTTGATCTGTCTACCTATATCTACGTGGTCATTGGTCAACCATGCTATTTTTTGCATTCATGGGGAATGATCGATCTCATGCGTGCCCATTCCACGAAAATAATTGTAGAAGTGCTTCTGTTTGGTCCATGAATTTAGAAGGAGATAACTTTTTGAACCTTAAAATATTTGCTATTTGGTGCAACACTGAAGAAGTAAAACTAGATCACGCCATGCATGCTATTGTGTGGATGGAACCAAATGAGTAGAGGTTGTACAACTAACTGACCAAATTTTTTTGAGGAAGATTATGAAACAACAAATTAAATTTCTAACATGCAAGGAAATTGTGGAAAATGATGTGTTAATAATCATATGTATTCGGCTTGAGTGGTAATATTTGAGTCCTGGCACCAGCACTGCATGTAAGGATCTGGAGATTTATGTAAATACTACAATCTAAGGCAATGCACTATCCCATTGCAGGAGAAGGATCCTGAGGGCAAGAAGAGGAAGCTGGACATGACTGGGTTCTATGACCCGTATGATCTAGACTTTGACCACGATGAAGTCTATGAGATTTAACCCTAGTTGAAATTTTGTTTGTTCATTTAGTTCCTTTACATGTTTTACTATATGAACGCATAATGTATTAATGTAATTTATTTGTGTGTGTAGTATCAGTGTGATGATGATGTGGACAAGGGGAACATCAATTCCTTCATAGCGAAGGAAGTCGAGAAGATCAAAGCCAAGGGATCCTCTTTGTACTACAAGAGGAACAAGTACGTGTTCCCCTACTGTATCACAAAGCCAAAGCCCAAGGACGGGCTCTATGAGTACCTTCTCTCGAATGCACGGGATGGATCGAGGATTTCTGACGACTACAAGGTCCGAGGACAGCATGCTGCCCTCCTGAAGGATCTGCATCCCCACTAGGCTACTCATCGTCAATATCTGTGATGATGTTTTTGTTGGGGAATGTAGTAATTTTAAAAAAATCCTACGTCACACAAGGATATGTCTAATATCTATGGAGAAACCAACAACAAGGAAAGAGGTAGAGCATCTTCATACCTTTGAAGATCGCAAAGAGGAAGCGTTGCTAGAACGCGGTTGATTGAGTCGTACTCGTATCGATTTAGATTGCAGTGGATTCCGATCTATGCACCGAACAACAGTGCCTCCGCGTTGAACACACGTGCATCCTGGTGACGTCTCCAATGCCTTGATCCAGCAAGGAGGGAGGAGAGGTTGAGGGAGAGCTCCGACAGCACGACGACGTGGTGACTGTGGAGCTGTGTGGTATTCCGATAGGGCTTCGCCAAGCACTACGTAGGACGAGGAGGATGTGGAGTAGGGCTGCGCCAAGAGAGAGAGATTGTGTCTCAAAACAGCCCCAAACCCTCCACTATATATAGGAGGAGAGGGAGGAGCGTGCCCACCCTTAGGGTTTCCACCCAAAGGGGTGCGGCAGCCCTAGATGGGTGGAGGGGTGGCGCACCAAGGTGGGCTTTGGGCTCAAGGCAGCCCCTCCACTCCTAGGGTTTGGCCCCTTAGCCCCTTGCCGCACCTTGGGCTGATGGTGGAGGCGCACCAACCCACATAGGGGCTGGTTCCCACCCACCTTTTGGCACATGTAGCAGTTCGGGGCTGGTGGCCCTTCCCGGTGGCCCCCGGAACCCTTCCGGTGGTCCTGGTACATTACTCGTGACGCGTGAAACACTTCCGGTGATCAAATCCTCACTTACTATATATGAATCTTTACCTCCGGACCATTCTGGAACACTTCGTGATGTCCGGGATCTCATCTGGGGCTCCGAACAATCTTCGGTAACCACGTACACTATTCCCATATAACCCTAGCGTCATCGAACCTTAAGTGTGTAGACCCTACGGGTTTGGGAAGCATGCAGACATGACCGAGACACCTCTCCGGTCAATAACCAACAGCGGGGGTCTGGATATCTATGTTGGCTCCCACATGTTCCAAGATTATATCATCGGATGAACCATGATGTCGGGGCTTCAATCAATCCCATATGCAATTCCCTTTGTCTACCGGTATGATTCTTGCCCGAGATTCGATGTTGGTATCCCTATACCTTGTTCAATCTCGTTACCGGCAAGTCTCTTTACCCATTCCGTAACACATCATCCCGTGGCTAACTCCTTAGTCACATTGAGCTCAGTATAATGATGTATTACCGAGTGGGCCCAGAGATACCTCTCCGTCCCACGGAGTGACAAATCCCAGTCTCAATTCGTAGAACCGAACATACACTTTCGGAGATACTTGTAGTGCCCCTTTATAATCACCAACTTACATTGTGACATTTGATACACCCAAAGCAATCCTACGGTATCCGGGAGTTGCACAATCTCATGATCTAAGGAAATGATACTTGATATTAGAAAAGCTTTAGCAGACGAACAACACGGTCTAGTGCTATGCTTAGGATTGGGTCTTGTCCATCACATCATTCCCAGATGATGTGATCCCATTATCTATGACATCCAATGTCCATGATCAGGAAACCATGATCATCTATTGACCAACGAGCTATCCAACTAGAGGCTCACTAGGGACACATTATGATCTATATATTCACACATGTATTACGGTTTTCGGTTAGTACAATTATAGCATGAATAATAGAAAATTATCCTGAACAAGGAAATATAATAATAACCAATTTATTATTGCCTCTAGGGCATATTTCCAACAATCCCCCACTTGCACTAGAGTCAATAATCTAGTTCACGTCACTATGTGATTGCAATGAATCTAACACCCATAGAGTTCTGGGGTTCGATCATGTCTTGCTTATGAGAGAGGTTTATTAGTCAATGGGTCTGAACCGTTCAGATCCATGTGTGCTTTACAAATCTCTATGTCTTCCTATAGATTCTACTACCACGCACCATTTGGAACTATTCCAAATGACTGCTCCACTATACGAATCCGGTTTACTACTGAGAGTTATCCGGATTAGTGTCAAAGCTTGTATCGACGTAACCCTTTACGACGAACTCTTTAATAACCTCCATAATCGAGAAAATTTCATTAGTCCACTAGTTACTAAGGATAACTTTGACCGCTATCCAGTGATCCATTCCCGGATCATTCTTGTACCCCTTGACTGACTTATGGCAAGGAACACTTCATGTGCGGTACATGGCATAAGATATTATAGAGCCTAGGCTGATGCATACGGGATGACCTTCGTCCATTCTCTTTCTTCTGCCATGGTCGGGATTTGAGTCCTACTCAAATTTACACCTTACAACACATCCAAGAACTCCTTCTTTGCTGATCTGTTTTGAACTCCTTCAAAAACTTGTCAAGGCATGCATTTCGTTGAAAGTTCTGTTAAGCACTTTGATCTATCTTCATAGATCTTGATGCCCAATGTCCAAGTAGCTTAATCCAGGTTTCCCTTTGAAAACACTTTTCAAACAACCCTATATGCTTTCCAGAAATTCTACATCATTTCCGATCAACAATATGTCAACCACATATACTTATCAGAAATTCTATATAGCTCCCACTCACTTCTTTGGAATACAAGTTTCTCATAAACTTTGTATAAAACAAAAATCGTTGATCATCATCAAAGCGTATATTCCAACTCCGAGATGCTTGCTCCAGCCCTTAGAAGGATCATTGGTGCTTTGCATACTTGTTAGCATCCTTAGGATTGACAAAACCTTCTGGTTGTATCACATACAACCTTTCCTCAAGGAAACCGTCGAGGAAACAATGTTTTTTTTGACCGGCAGGAAACAATGTTTTTGGCATCCTATCTTTAATATTTAAAAAATAATGCAGTAACTGCTAATATAATTCCAATAGACTTTCAACATCTCTATGAGTGACATAGTCTTATCATAGTCAACTCTTTGAACCATGTTGAAAACATCTTTGCGACAAGTCGAGCTTTCTTAATGGTGACTTTTCACCATCATTGTCTATCTTCCTTTTAAAGATCCATCTGTAGTTAACAGTCTTACGACCATCAAGTAGTTCATCAAAATTCTATACTTTGTATTCATACATGGATCCTCTCTTGGATTTCATGGCCTCCAGCCATTTGCCAGAATCCGGGCCCGCCATCTCTTCTCCATAGCTCGTAGGTTCATTGTTGTCTAGCAACATGATTTCCAAGACATGATTACCGTACCACTCTGAGGTAGTACGCGTCCTTGTCGACCTACAAGGTTTGGTAGTGACTTGATCCGAAGCTTCATGATTACTATCATCATCTTCCACTTCAATTGGTGTAGGCGCCACAGGAACAACTTCCTACTCCCTGCTACACACTGGTTGAATTGATGGTTCAATAACCTCATCAAGTTTTCACCATTCTCCCACTCAATTCTTTCAAGAGAAACTTTTCCTCGAGAAAGGACCCATTCCCTGAAACAAACGCTTTTGCTTCCGGATCTGAGATAGGAGGCATACCCAACTGTTTTGGGTGTCTTATGAAGATGCATTTATCCGCTTTGCGTTCGAACTTATGAAGCTGGAACTCTTCCACATAACGATCGCAGCCCCAAACCTTTTAACAAATGACAACTTAGGTTTCTCTAAACCATAATTCATACGGTGTCATCTCAACTGAATTACGTGGTGCCCTATTTAAAGTGAATGCGGTTGTCTCTAATGCCTAACCCATAAACGATAGTGGTAATTTGATAAGAGATATCATAGTTGCACCATATCTAATAGGGCATGACTATGACATACAGACACACCATCAGACTATGGTGTTCATGACGGCATGAGTTATGAAACAATTTTTCACGTGAAACAATTTTCACATTGTCTTAAATGTTTACCAAACTCGCAACTCAGATATATATGTTTACCTCCATGATCACATCATAGACATATTATCCTCTTGTCACAATGATCTTTAACTTCACTCTGAAATTACTTGAACCTTTCCATAATTCAGACTTGCGTTTCATCAAGTAAATACACTAGTATCTAGTCAAATCATTTGTGAAGTAAGAACATAATGATATCCACTACGTGCCTTTGTACTCATTGGACTGCACACATCAAAATGTATTACTTCCATCAAGTTACTTTCCTGTTCCATATCACTGTAAAATGAGGTCTTCAGTCATCTTGCCCATGTGGTATGATTTACATGTCTCAAGTGATTCAAAATCAAGTGAGTCCAAACGATCCATCTGCATGGAGTTTCTTCATGCGTTTACACCAATAGGCATGCTTCCCATGTCTCAAACGAAATAAAAACGAGTAAGTCCAAAGATCCATCATCATGGAGCTGCTTCATGCGTTTACACCAATACGCATGGTTTGCATGTCTCAAATGATTCAAAAACGAGTGAGTCCAAAGATCCATCAGTATGGAGCATCTTCATGTGTTTTACACCAATATGACTCAAGCTGCAGTGCCACAAGTAAGTGGTACTATCATTACTACTTTGTATCTTTTGGCAACAATATTATGAACATGTGTATCACTACGACCGAGATTCAATAAACCATTCATTTTAGGTGCAAGACCATTGAAGGTATTATTCAGATAAACATAATAACCATTATTCTCTTTAAATGAATAACTTTATTGCAATAAACATAATCCAGTCAAGTTCATGCTCAATGCAAACACCAAATAAAAATTATTTAGGTTTAACACTAATCCCGATGGTACAGGGAGTGTGCGATGTTTGATCACATCAACCTTGGAAACACTTCCAACACACATCGTCACCTTGCTTTTAGCTAGTCTCCGTTTATTCCGTAGCTTTCATTTCGAGTTACTATCACTTAGTAACCGAACTGGTATCTAATACCCTAGTGCTACTAGGAATACTAGTAAAGTACATATCATTATCTTGTATATGCAATATAGTTCTGTTGACTTTGCCAGCCTTCTCATCTACCAAGTATCTAGGGTAGTTCCTCTTCAGTGACTGTTCCCCTCTTGACAGAAGCACTTAGTCTCGGGTTTGGGTTCAACCTTGGGTCTCTTCACTAGAGTAGCAACTGGTTTGCCCTTTCTTGAAGTATCCCTTCTTGCCCTTGCCATTCTTGAAACTAGTGGTTTTACTAACCATCAACAATTGATGCTCCTTTTCGATTTCTACTTTCACGGTGTCAAACATCGCGAATGGCTCAAGGATCATCATATCTACCCCTGATATGTTATAATTCATCACAAAGCTCTAGTAGCTTGGTGGCAATGACTTTGGAGAACCATCACTATCTCATCTGGAAGATCAACTCCCACTCGATTCAAGCGATTGTAGCACTCAGACAATCTGAGCACATGCTCAACGATTGAGCTTTTCTCAATTACTTCATAGACAAAGAATCTTGTCGGAGGTCTCATAGTTCTCAACAAGAGCATGCGCATGAAATCCAAATTTCATCTCTTGGAACATCTCGTATGTCCCGCGACGTTCGAAAATGTCTTCAACGCCTCAATTCTAAGCCGTTTAAGCATTATGCACTGAACTATCATGTAGTTATCATAAACATGTATGTCAGATGTTCACAACATCGACAGACGATGCTTGGGGTTCAGCACACCGAGCGGTGCATTAAGGACATAAGCCTTTTATGCAGTAATGAAGACAATCCTAGGTTAACGAACCTAGCCGCATAATTGCTACTTCTATCTTTCAACTAAGTTTTCTCTAGCAATATATCAAAAAATTTAGAGCTATAGCATAAGTTATAACATAATTTCCAAAGACCTTTTGACTATGTTCATGATAATTAAGTTCATCTAATGAACTCCCACTTAGATGGACATCCCTCTCATCATCCAAGTGATACATGATCCACGTCGACTAGCCCGTGTCCGATCATCACGTGAGACGGACTAGTCATCAATGGTGAGCATCTCCATGCTGATCGTATCAACCATCTGACTCATGTTCGACCTTCCGGTCTCCCGTATTCGAGGCCATGTCTGTACATGCTAGGCTCGTCGAGTCAATCTAAGTGTTTGGCGTGTGTAAATATGGCTTACACCCATTGTATGTGAACGTTAGAATCTATCACACCCGATCATCACGTGGTGCTTCGAGACAATGATCCATCACAACGGTACACACTTAGGGGAATACATATCTCGAAATTTTAATGAGGGATCATCTTATCTTTGCTACCGTCGTTCTATGCAATAAGCTGAAAACCATGATAAACATCACATGCAATCATATAGTGACATGATATGGCCAATATCATCTTGCTCCTTTGAACTCCATCTTCGGGGCACCATGATCATCATTGTCACCGGCATGACACCATGATCTCCATCATCATGTCTCCATCATTGTGTCTCCGCGAAGTTGCCACGCCAACTATTACTTCAACTACTATAGCTAATGTTTAGCAATATAGTAAAGTAATTACATGGCGCTGCATCTCATACAATAAATTAAGACAACTCCTATGGCTCCTGTTGGTTGTCATACTCATCGACATGCAAGTCGTGAATCCTATTACAAGAACATGATTAATCTCATACATCACATATGTAACATCACATCCTTTTGGCCACAACTTAGACGTCCTCTAATTGTTAGACGTCCTCTAATTGTTGTTGCAAGTTTTACGTGGATGATTAGGGTTTCTAGCAAGAACGCTTCTTACCTATGTGACAGCCACAACTTTGATATGCCAATGCTATTTACCCTTCATAAGGACCCTCTTCATCGAATACGATTCGACTAAAGTGGGAGAGACAGACACCCGCTAGCCACCTTATGCAACAAGTGCATGTCGGTCGGTGGAACCAGTCTCACGTAAGAGTACGTGTAAAGTCGGTCCGGGCCGCTCCATCCCATGATGTCGTCGAATCAAGATAAGACTAGTAACGACAGGCAATTGACAAATCAGCGCACACAACTTTTGTGTTCTACTCGTGCATAGAATCTACGCAGAGAACCTGGCTCGGATGCCACTGTTGGGGAACGTAGTAATTTCAAAAAAAATCTTACGTCACACAAGGATCTATCTATGGAGAAACCAGAAATGAGCAAAGAGGTAGAGCATCTTCATAACTTTTAAGATCACTAACCAGAAGCGTTGCTAGAACGCGGTTGATTGAGTCGTACTCGTAGAGATTCAAATCGCGATGGATTCGATCTATGCAGCGAACAACGGTGCCTCCGCGTTCAACACACGTGCAGCCCGATGACGTCTCCAACGCCTTCATCTAGCAAGGATGGAGGAGAGGTTGAGGGAGAGCTCCGGCAACACGACGACGTGGTGACGGTGGAGCTGTGTGGTATTCTGACAGGGCTTCGCCAAGCACTACGGAGGACGAGGAGGAGGTGGAGTAGGGCTGCGCCGAGAGAGAGATTGTGATGCAAAACAGCCCCAAACCCTCCACTATATATAGGACGATAGGGAGGAGGGTGCCCACCCTGAGGGTTTCCACCCTAAGGGGTGCGGCAGCCCTAGATGGGTGGACGGGTGGCGCACAAAGGTGGGCATTGGGCCCAAGGTAGCCCCTCCACTCCAAGGGTTTGTCCCCTTAGCCCCTTGCTGCGCCTTGGGATGATGGTGGAGGCGCACCAACCCACTTAGGGGCTGGTTACCACCCACCTTTTGGCCCATATAGGACTTTGGGGCTGGTGGCCCTTCCCGGTGGACCCCTGGAACCCTTCCAATGGTCCCGGTACATTACCGGTGACGCCCGAAACACTTCCGGCGATCAAATCCTCACTTCCTATATATGATTATTTACTCTAGACCATTCCGGAACTCCTCGTGACGTCCGGTATCTCATTCGGGACTCCGAACAATCTTCGGTAACCATGTACACTATTCCCATATAACCCTAGCGTTCGAACCTTAAGTGTGTAGACCCTATGGGTTCGGGAAGCATGCATACATGACCGAGACACCTCTCTCGTCAATAACCAACAACGGGGTCTGGATATCCGTGTTGGCTCCCACATGTTCCATGATGATCTCATCGGATGAACCACGATGTCGGGGATTCAGTCAACCCCTATGCAATTCCCTTTGTCTACCGGTATGATACTTGCCCGAGATTCGATCGTTCGTATCTCTATACCTTGTTCAATCTCGTTACCGGCAAGTCTCTTTACTCATTCTGTAACATATCATCTCGTGGCTAACTCCTTAGTCACATTGAGCTCAGTATGATGATGTATTACCGAGTGGGCCCAGAGATACCTCTCCCTCACACGGAGTGACAAATCCCAATCTCGATTCATACAACCCAACAGACACTTTCGGAGATACCTGTACTGCACCTTTATAATCAACCAGTTACGTTGTGACGTTTGATACACCCAAAGCACTCCTACGGTATCCGGGGGTTGCACAATCTCATGGTCTAAGGAAATGATACTTGACATTAGAAAAGCTTTAGCAAATGAACAACACGATCTAGTGCTATGCTTAGGATTGGGTCTTGTCCATCACATCATTCCCCAATGATGTGATCCCATTATAAATGACATCCAATGTCCATGATCACGAAACCATGATCATATATTGACCAACGAGCTAGCCAACTAGAGGCTCACTAGGGACACATTGTGATCTATATATTCACACATGTATTACGGTTTCCGGTTTATACAATTATAGCATGAATAATAGACAATTATCATGAACAAGGAAATATAATAATAACCAATGTATTATTGCCTCTGGGGCATATTTCGAACAGTTTCACTTTTGTTAATATGCATGGGGTTGTGAACTGTTGGAAACTTGCTCTGCTTTTGTAGTATGTTTATATATGGGTGTAATGTAGTATGTCTTTGAACTTGATGACCTGTTTAGTTGAACCGGATGGTATTAATCTAGGAAGATATCTAAACTTTTGTCTCATGGAATTTATTTCTCATGTATTCTTCCTTCAGATTAGATTACACAATGAATCATCATTTTCAAAAAATTGTGTGAATCTTGGAGTGAATTTTTGTATGAAATGAGTGAAACATATGACATGAATTTAAAAACAACATATAATCATACATTCATGAATTTAAAAACTGCAATAAAAAATAAAAGGGAGATTTGAAAAAGGAAAAAGGAAAAAGAAATATAGTAGTGTAAGAAAATGGTTTGTAAAAAAAGATGGTTGCAAATAAGAACATTTGAATTAGAAGTGATCGATTTTTGTATGAAATGAATGAAATATAAGAAAACTATTATCATACATTTACCAATTTTAAAATTGTAATAACTAGTAAAAAGGAAAATCTATACAATAAAAAGGAAAAATGAAAAATGCATAGAAAATGGGCTAGCCCAACCATCTACACGGATGTGCGGTCCAACACGCTAGTGAGGCTGGCCTGGGTGAGGCCACCAAAATTGGGCCCAACCAGTGAGTTTCAGTGGGAATAGCTCACGGGTGGTGGAGTTTAGTCCTACCTCGCCAAGTGAGAGGCGCCCACACCGGTTTATATAGCCGACTAAGAGAGGATTGGCATGATCCTTTCTCAGCCACACAACACATCGTCCCCGCCTACCTCTATGCCCCGTGGGGCCTACTAGCAGGATTGATACATGCCCCACGGGCGTGCATCCTGGCCCATATTGTGTGGGTTTCAAGTCATGTGCAGGCCGTGGCTTGTGAAATTTCCTACTAAGTGGGCGGCCTTTTTTTGCATATATCACTTGTTTATTTTTCGACCATCTCCAAATCACCCCAAATTTGTTGTACCTGGTGGCATGCATGTAGTAAACATGATTATGAAAGCAATTTTACCAACAATGAAGTGTAAGCTGTCCCTCTAAGGTAACATATGACATGTGTCCCTTTGTTAACTATGACAGATTCAATAAATGGAAAACTTTCATATTTTATCTATGTTTATGAAAGAGAAGGGGTGTGCAAAATTTTAGGTGATTTGGAGGAGTTCCAAAAAATCACCTTGTAAGAAAAGCTCGCTTAAGACCAAATGGTCCTTCCGTAATGAAGTGTTTTTTTACCTTCTCCAAATCATCCCAAATTTGTTGTACATGGTGGCACGCATGTAGTAAACATGATTATCAAAGAAATTTCAACAATAATGAAGTGTACATTGCCCCCCTAAGGTAATGTATGACGTGTGTCCCTTTGTTTCACCGAGCCACTATTAATTATAAAAGATTCAAAAATGGAAAACTTTCATATTTTATCCATGTTTATGAAATGGAATGGGTGTGCAAAATTTTATGTGATTTGGAGGAGGTAAAAAAAATCACCTTGTTAGAAAAACTGGCTTAAGCCGTAATGAAGTGATCTTTTTGACCTTCTCCAAATCACCCCATATTTTTTGTACATGGTGGCATGTATGTAGTAAACATGATTATCAAAGCAATTTCAACAATAATGAAGTGTACATTGCGCCCCAGGCCCGTCGATGAGGAGGGCCAAAGTGGTCGACCGCACAGGGCCCCCAAAATCGTGGGGGCCCCGATTGAAGAAAAATCATCAAGGTCAACCGTGTGCGCGTCGCCCATCTGCAGCCCTAGGGTCGTGACCTCTTTCCCTCAGTCCTCCTCCTCCGCACATGGGTGTCGACCCTCGCGATCTGTCATGCTCCTAGTGAATCTGTGAGTGTTGGTATTCGGCACATCGTCACCGGTGGCTGCTCTCCCCAGTCTAGCTCCCCTAGTAGTTGCTCCTGCTAGCACTAGCGTACTATATGTCTGTTATTGATTCCCGTCCTCCGCTGGGCCGCTGGGTGCTAAATCGAAGATTAGCTGCCCCTCCAAACCAGAGAAACACCAATGCTTCTCGTTTCCTCAACTAGTACACACTGGTCATTTCTTTATTTCTTACACCGAGAGAGGCAAACAACAATTGGAGATGCATCGAAATGACATGTTGTATGTGTTGATTTCTAAATTGATGCATTTGAAAAATTTATTGGTTTTGAATTGAAAAAGGAAAGTGTGTTTGTATCGACTAAATCTGAATTAGTTCATTATGATATCAACTTTATTTCCTGTTACACCAAAATAAGATGAAGAAATATTTTTTATCATTGACGACCATCAACAACAGGAGTATCTAGTGTGTACACAGATAGGAGGAGTGGATGAAGCAAACTATTTGATCTGTCCACTACAATATGAGGTGTACTTTGGTAACTTTTTTGTTATATATGAACTAAAAAATATGACCCTATTTTGGGTTTCGTCCTGGGCCCCCAAAATCCTAGAGACGGCCCTGTCCCTAAGGTAACATATGACGCGTGTACCTTTGTTTCATCGAGGCATATTAATTATAAAAGATTAAAAAATGGAAAATTTTCATATTTTATCAATGTTTATGAAAGAGATGGGGTGTGGAAAATTCTAGGTCATTTGGAGGAGGTCTAAAAAATCACCTTGTTAGAAAAGCTGGCTTAGGTGAGACCAAACAGTCCGTACATAATGAAGTGATTATTTTTAGCTTCTCCAAATCACTCAAATTTGTTGTACATGGTGGCATACATGTAGTAAACATGATTATGAAAACAATTTTAGCAACAATGAAGTGTACATCATCCCCCCTAAGGTAACATATGACGAGTGTCCCTTTGTTTCACCAAGCCACTATTAATTATAAAAGATTTAAAAAATGGAGAACTTTCATATTTTAGCTATGTTTATGAAAGAGAAGGAGTGTGCAAAATTTTAGGTGATTTGGAGGAGGTCAAAAAAATCACTTTGTTAGAAAAACTTGCTTATGTGAGAACAAACGGTTCATCCCTAATGAAGTGATTTTTTTGACCTTCTCCAAATCACCCCAAATTTCTTGTACATGGTGGCATGCATAGATTGTCGAAAAGCTATGAAACTTGGCATGCATGGTTGTCATGAAGGTACAAGTCTATAAAAAATAGGATTATATTGTCGGCAAATCCTAAAAAATCCACACAATTAAAAAAACTAGCTTAGTTTCATGATTCTTGAAAAATGATGTGTTAAAAAGTACTTGATCATGCACACATATACCTTACAACACTAATGCAAGTTTTGCTATGTCACTCATAAACTGAGAAGTGCACTCGCACTTCATAATTTATGAAATAACAGAGCTTAACCTGCACCAAAATGGTAAGTTATGGCTGCCACGCTAAGGGACTTAACATCCAAGGCGGATGAGGCTATTTAAATCAGTGATTACGCGCCTCGGTAAGCAATGTAGTACTAAAAATGAAGGACATAACGCGGGCGCCTCTAAAAAATAATAATTATAGCCACCTGCAAATTAAAAATTAATTTTCCAATTCTCCTACATATTAAAAAAATAAAGTGCAAACTGATACATCTCCAACGTATCTACTTTTCCAAACTATTTTGCAATTCTTTTGGACTATAATTTGCATGATTTGAGTGGAACTAGCTCGGACGGATGGTATTTCCAGCAGAATTGGAGCATGTTATTTTTGTGCAGAAAAAGAAGTTCTCAGATTGACCTGAAAATTTACGGAGAACGTTTCTGGAATTAATAAAATATTGGCAAAATATTGGCAAAAGAACCACCTGGCCACAAGACTACAGGGCGCCCCCCTAGGGCGCGCCCATGGCTTGTGGGGCCCCTGGGGCTCCACCAACCTTGTTTCCACTTCTATATATTCCTATCCATGGATAAAAAATCAGAGAGAAGAGTTCATCGCGTTTTATGATACGGAGCCGCCGCCACCTTGTGTTCTTCCTCGGGAGGGCAGATCTCGAGTCTGATTTGGGCTCCGGAGAGGGGAAATCGATGTCGTCGTCATCACCAACCATACTTCATCACCAATTTCATGACGCTCTTCGTCGTTCATGAGTAATTCCATCATAGGCTTGCTGGACGGTGATAGGTTGGATGAGATCTATCATGTAATCCACTTAGTTTTGTTAGGGTTTGATCCCTAGTATCCATTATGTTCTGAGATTGATGTTGCTATGACTTTACTATGCTTATTGCTTGTCACTAGGGCCCGAGTGCCATGATTTCAGATCTGAATCTATTATGTTTTCATGAATATATATGTGTTCTTGATCCTATCTTGCAAGTAATAGACACCTATTACGAGTTATGATCCGCATCCCCAGGGTGACAATAACTAGGATTCTTTCCGGTGATTACCATAGTTTGAGGAGTTCATGTATTCACTAAGTGCTAATGCTTTGGTCCGGTTCTCTATTAAAAGGAGGCCTTAATATCCCTTAGTTTCCATTAGGACCCCGCTGCCACGGGAGGGTAGTACAAAAGATGTGATGCAAGTTCTTTTCCATAAGCACGTATGACTATATATGGAATACATGCCTACATTACATAGAGGAATTGGATCTAGTTCTGTATCACCCTATATTATGACTGTTGCATGATGAATGCCATCCGATAAAATTATCCATCACCGATCCATTCCCTACGAGGCTTCCACATTTTCTTCTTTGCTAAGTTACTTTTCCATTGCTATTGTTACAGTCACTACAAAACTGCTACTTTCACGTTTGCCACAGTTACCGTTACTTCCATACTAATTTGCTACTAAATACTTTGCTACCGATATTAAGTCTTTCATGTGTGGTTTAATTGACAACTCAGCTGCTAATACTCGAGAATACTCTTTGGCTCCCCTTGAGTTGAATCAATAAATTTGGGTTGAATACTCTACCGTGGAAAACTGTTGCAACCCCCTATACTTGTGGGTTATCAAGACCTTTTTCTGGCGCCGTTGTGGGGGAGCATAGCCTTATTCTCTGAGTCACTTGGAATTTAAATCTATTGATCACTATGAAGAATGTGAAAGACGCTAAAACCAAGATCTACCCCTCAACTACGAGGGCAGGTAAGGAACTGCCATCTAGCTGTGCACTTGATTCACCGTGTGTTATGAGTAAATTTGCGACACCACCACATGCTACTGAATCTGATATGTCGAAAGTAATTGATGATGCTACTTCTGCTATGCATGCTGCTTATGATGATTCTTTGCTTGATACTATTATGCCACTTGGTGAATTTATTGATGAACAAATTGCTAGAGTGAATGCTGAAACTGATGATTGATACGTCTCAAACGTATCTATAATTTTTTATGGTTTCACGCTGTTATCTTGTCAACTTTGGATGTTTTGTTTACCTTTTATATCTTTTTTTGGGACTAACCTATTAACTCAGTGCCAAGTGTCAGTTCCTGTTTTTTCAGTGTTTTTGACTCTTTTCATATCTGATTTTGGAACGGAATCCAAACGGAATAAAATCCCCAAAATGATTTTTTCCAGAACGGAAGAAGATCGGGAGGCTTGAGGGCCAAGCAAGTGTGCCCACAGGGAGCTCACAAGCCCTGTTGCCACGACGAGGGTGGGAGGCCGCGGCAACCAAGCTTGTGGCCCCCTTGGCGCTCCCCTGTCCTAGGTCTTTGGCCTATAAATTCCCTAAAAATGCAGAAAAAATCAGGGCGTCCATGAAAACACTTTTCCGCCACCGCAAGCTTCCGTTTCCGCGAGATCTCATCTGGAGCCCCTTCCCGGTGCCCTCCGGAGGGGACTTTGGAGTTGGAGGGCTTCTTCATCAACATAATCGCCCCTCCAATGACTCGTGAGTAGTTCACTTCAGACCTACGAGTCCGTAGTTAGTAGCTAGATGGCTTCTTCTCTCTCTTGGATCTTCAATACAAAGTTCTCCATGATCTTCATGGAGATCTATCCGATGTAATCCTCTTTGGCGGTGTGTTTGTCGAGATCCGATGAATTGTGGATTTGTGATCAGATTATCTATGATATATGTTTGAGTCTTTGCTGATTTCTTATATGCATGATTTGATATCCTTGTAAGTATCTCTGATTCTTGGGTTTTGTTTGGCCAACTAGATCTATGATTCTTGCAATGGGAGAAGTGCTTGGTTTTGGGTTCATACCGTGTGGTGACCTTTTCGAGTGACAGAAAGGGAAGCAAGGCACACATCGTGTTGTTGCCATCATGGGTAACAAGATGGGCTTTTATCGTATATATGAGATTGTCCATCTACATCATGTCATCTTTCTTAAGGCATTACTCTGTTCTCTTGAACTTAATACACTAGATGCATGCTGGATAGCGGTCGACGTGCGGAGTAATAGTAGTAGATGCAGAAAGTATTGGTCTACTTGTTTTGGACGTGATGCCTATAGATATAATCATTGCCATAGATAACGTCACGACTTTGCGCGGTTCTACCAATTGCTCGACAGTAATTCGTTCACCCACCGTCTACTTGCTTTCATGAGAGAAGCCACTAGTGAAAACTACGGCCCCCGGGTCTATTCACACCTATCGTTTCCACTTTTGCTTTTACTTTGCTTTGTTTCTTTGTTGCTTTCAGTTCTCACTTGGCAAACAATCTATAAGGGATTGACAACCCCTCTATAGCGTTGGGAGCAAGCTCTTTGTGTTTGTGCAGGTACTTGTGATACTCCTTCACTGGATCGATACCTTGGTTCTCAAAACTGAGGGAAATACTTACCACCGCTGTGCTACATCACCCTTTCCACTTCGAGGGAACACCAATGCAAGGCTCCAAGGCCACGGGCGAATCCTTTGCATATTTGCCTAGGAAGTTCCTAAAGGCGTAGTCGTAGCAGAAGGATTCCTGGTGCCATTTCTGAGGAGTATCAAGACAAGAATAGTCTCCCGTCAGCACGCTTGTTTCTGGCGCCGTTGGAAGGTCTTTTGTTGCAGTAGCAATGATATTTGTGAATCTGATGAAATTATTGAAACTGAACATCATGATGCACCTACTAGACCTAGCTCTCCTAGATATGAATTGCCTAATATACCTAAGGGATATGTTATGGAACGAGAAGTAGCTAGGGACTTTCTTACTTGTAAGGATAGAGATGATCTAAAGAAATTTTTATGCAAGTGGAAGGAAAAATCTTTGAATGCTAGAATGCAATATGACCCCAAGTTTGCTACTTCACCTATCTGTGTTACTAATAAGGATTATGAATTCCCTATTGATCCTTTCCATTGTAATGAATCTGAAACTGTTGTGGCACACCATACTAAATTGAATGATATAGCCACCCTATTTACTCATGAGGAAAAAATCCGTTACTACTATATTCTTAAGCTGTTTCCGTTCTCATTAAAGGGTGATGCTAAGATATGGTTTAATTCTCTTGCTCCTGGTTATGTGCGTAGTCCCGAGGATATGATTTACTACTTCTCAGAAAAATATTTTCCTACCCATAAGAAACAAGTTGCCTTGCAAAAAATATTTAACTTTGTGCAGATTGGAGAAGAGAGTATCCCACAAGCTCGGGGGAGGCTTCTCCAGTTACTAAATGCTTTTCCTGATCACCCTCTCAAGAAAAATTAAATACTTGATATCTTTTATAATGGACTAATCGATGCTTATAGGAACCACCTAGATAGTTGTGCTGGTTGTGATTTGAGGGAACAAATTGTTGAACAAGCTAAACTACTATTGAATAATATATTGAGCAATGATAATGATTGGACTATACCCGAACCACCTCCAAATCCAACTCCGAAGAAAAGAGGTACTCTATTACTCAGTCATGAAGATATATAAGAGGCAAAGAAATCTATGAAAGAAAAGGGTATTGAAGCTGAAGATGTTAAGAATCTACCACCTATTGAAGAAATACATGGTCTACATAACCCGACATAGGTAGTAGAGGTAAATTCTCTTCGTAGATTTGATGAAGGTGACATTCCTTATAATAAGTTTTCTAGCGAGTGCTTGGATGAATTTGATAACTTTGTTGTTAAACAAGAAAATCTCATTGCTTATGTTAGTAGAGAATTGAAGAATAATGTTTACATACTTGATCGATTGGGTGATTATATGATTAGAACTGTTAATGACATTAGGCTTATTAGTAAACATGCTTCCATGGTAACTACTCAAGTAGAACATGTACTTAAGGCACAAAATGATTTGCTCAATGAGATGATTAGTAAGAAGAATGATCATTCTGCTAGAGTTGTGACTAGAGGTGGTAGAATGACTCAGGAACCTTTGTATCCTGAGGGCCATCCTATGAGAGTTGAGCAAGATTCTTAGAGAATTAATATTGACGTACCTGGTCCTTCTAATAAAAAGAAAAAGAATGATGATAGCACATTGCATGCTGCTAGTGAACCTGTTATAGAGTCACATGAAGACCCAAATGATATCTCTATTTCTAATGCTGAGACACGATCTGGTAATGAACATGAACCTAGTGATAATATTAATGATGATGTTCATGTCGATGCTCAACCTAGTAATGAAAATAATGTGGAGATTGAACCTACTATTGATATTGATAACCCACGACCTAAGAAAAAGAGATATGATAAAAGAGATTTTGTTTCTAGGAAGCATGGTAGAGAAAGAGAACCATGAGTTCAGAAACCCGTGCCCTTCCCTCCTAAACCATCCAAGAAAAAGGATGATCAGGATTTTGAGCGCTTTGCTGAAATGCTAAGACCTGTCTTTTTACGTACGCACTTAACTGATATTCTGAAAATGTATCCTTATGCTAAGTACATGAAAGATAATGTTACTAATAAAACAAAGATACCAGAAGCTGAGATTTCCACCATGCTTGCTAATTACACTTTTAAGGGTGGAATACCAATAAATTAGGAGATCCCAGAGTGCCTACTATACCATGCTCTATTAAAGGAAATTATGTTAAAACTGCTTTATGTGACCTCAGAGGTGGTGTTAGTGTTATACCGTTCTCTTTATATCATAGACTTGACTTGAGCAAGTTGACACCTACTGAAATCTCTCTTCAAATGGTTGATTAATCAGCTGCTTTACCTATCGGTATTTGTGAGGATGTGACTGATGTGGTTGCAAACGTTACTATCTTAACGGGCTTTGTTAATCTTGTTATTCCCGAGGACGACATTTTGTTGATCATCCTTGGTAGACCCTTTCTGAATACTATCGGGGCTGTTATTGACTTCAACAAAGGCAATGTCACGTTTTCATGTTAATGGTAATGAGCATAGGGTACACTTTCCAAAGAAACAATCTCAAGTTCATAGCATCAACTCCATTGAAAAAAATTCCAACGTTCACTATTGGAGACTTTGAATTCCCTCTTCCTACAGCCAAAAAGATATATAATATACCTATTGTCGGGGACATGCATATCCACATTGAGGTAACCTAGTGTTATTCGGAAGTTCTCCGGTTCCATGTCATTCGAAAAAACTTTGTCAATAAGACATGATAAACCTTATTGATGGATTCTTTTTGACGGGCATGAGATGGGTGAGTTTAGAAAACACAACCTTCTGTATCCAACTTTTACTTTTATGTTCCTTAGTTTCAATTTAGTAAAAATTCTATTGTTTCTCTGTGTTTCCATTTTATCCGTGCAATAGAAAAATGACCTGAAAAATAAAAGTTCTCACAACTCCCTAAAATTTTTGTATGATTTTTTATGGATTATTTAAGAATTTTTGGTACTAAGAACACATCAGGGGCTGCACGAATGGGCCACAAGCCTCCAGGGCGCGACCACCCCTTTGGGCGCGCCCCCTAGCTTGTGGGTCCCATGTGGGGCCCCTTTGTTGGGCAACGTTGCACGGGAAACAAAAAATTTCCTACGCGCACAAAGACCTATCATGGTGATGTCCATCTACGAGAGGAGATTAGATCTATCTACCCTTGTAGATCGCTAAGAGGGAAGCGTTAAGAAACGCGATTGATGTAGTGGTACAACTTCGTGATTCAAATCACTGTCGTCCCACGATCCATTCCGATCTAGCACCGAACAAACGGCACCTCCACGTTTAGCACACGTACAACTCGACGATGATCTCGGCCTTCTTGATCCAGCAAGCAAGACGGCGAAGTAGATGAGCTCTCCGGCAGCATGACGGCGCTCCAGTGGTGGTGATGCTCTACTCCTGCAGGGCTCCGCCCGAGCTCCGCAAAAAACCGATCTAGAGGCAAAACTATGTGGAATAGGTTTGAGTTGCACGTGGAAAAGTTGTGTCTGAAAAACCCTAAAACCACCAATATATATAGGAGGAGGGGAGGGTCTAGCCTTGGGGCACAAGGGCCCCAAGGGTGCGCCGGTCGAAGGTGGAGGAGGACTCCTCCTCCAATTCAGTTTGGGAAGGAGGAGTCGTCCTCTTCCTTCCCACCTCCCTCTTTCCTTTTTTTTCTTTCTTCCTTTTATTTTTTCACTTGTGGCCCCATAGCCTTCTTGGGCTGACTCCAGCAGCCCACTAAGGGCTGGTGCACCACCCTAAGGCTACTGGGCTCACTCCCGGATGGGTGGGCCCCTCCCGGTGAACACCCGGAACCCATTCGTCACTCCCGGTACACTGCCGGAATTTCCCAAAACTTTCCGGTAACCAAATGAAACCATCCTATATATCAATCTTCATTTCCGGACCATTCCGGAAACCCTCGTGACATCCGTGATCTCATCCGGGACTATGAACAACATTCGGTAACCACACAGATAACTCAACTATATTAAAACATCAGCGAACTTTAAGTGTGTAGACCCTGCGGGTTCGAGAACAATGCAGACATGACCCGAGACACTCCTTGGTCAATATGCAATAGCGGGACCTGGATGCCCATATTGGATCCTACAAATTCTTCGAAGATCTTATCGGTTGAACCTCAGTGCCAAGGATTCATATAATCCCGTATGTCATTCGGTATGTTACTTGCCCGAGATTCGATCGTCGGTATCCGCATACCTATTTCAATCTCGTTACCGGCATGTCTCTTTACTCGTTCCGTAATACAAGATCCCATGACTTACACTTAGTCACATTGAGTGCAAGGCTTATGTGTGATGTTGTATTACCGAGTGGGCCCCAAGTTACCTCTTCGTCACACGGAGTGACATATCCCAGTCTTGATCCATACTAACTCAACACACACCTTCGGAGATACCTGTAGAGCACCTTTATAGTCACCCAGTTATGTTGCGATGTTTGATACACACAAGGTATTCCTCTGGAGCCACTGAGTTATATGATCTCATGGTCACAGGAATAAATACTTGACACACAGAAAACAATAGCAATAAAATGAGACGATCAATATACTACGTTCATAGTTTGGGTCTAGTCCATCACATGATTCTCCTAATGATGTGATCCAGTTATCAAGTGACAACACTTGCATATAGTCAGAAAACCTTGACTATCCTTGATCAACTGGCTAGCCAATTAGAGGCTTGCTAGGGACATTGTTTTGTCTATGTATCCACACATGTATCTATGTTTTCATTCAATAACTATTTATCTTGCTAGCCAATAACTATTTATCATGGATAATAAACGATTATCTTGAAACAGGAAATATAATAATAACTATTTATCATTGCTTCTAGGGAATATTTCCAACAGTCTTCCACTTGCACTCGAGTCAATAATGTAGTCCTCACATCGCCATGCAATTTACATTGTAATAAATCTAACACCCATACAGTTGTGGTGTTGATCATGTTTTGCCCGTGGAAGAGGTTTAGTCAGCGGATCTGCTACATTCAGATCCGTGTGCACTTTGCAAATATTTACGTCCTCTCCTTAGACGTAGTCGCGGATGAGGTTGAAGCGTCGTTTGATGTGCCTGGTCTTCTTGTGAAACCTTGGTTCCTTTGCTAAAGCAATGGCACGAGTGTTGTCACAGAACATAGTTATTGGATTTGGTGCGCTCGGCACAACTCCAAGATCTGTCATGAGCTGCTTCATCCAGACACCCTCCTTTGCTGCCTCCGAGGCAGCCATGTACTCCGCTTCACATGTAGAATCTGCTACGATGCTATGCTTCGAACTGCACCAGCTTACCGCACCCCCATTAAGAATAAATACGTATCCGGTTTGACACTTAGAGTCATCCGGATCAGTGTCAAAACTTGCGTCGACGTAACCCTTTACAACGAGCTCTTCGTCACCTCCATCAAGGAGAAACATTTCCTTAGTCCTTTTCAGGTACTTCAGAATATTCTTGACCGCCGTCCAGTGATCCACTCTTGGATTACTTTGAAACCTGCCTGCCATACTTATGGCCAAGCTAACGTCCGGTCTAGTGCACATCATTGCATACATGATATAACCTATGGTTGAAGCATAGGGGACGAAACTCATTTGTTCTCTATCTTCCGCAGTTGCTGGGCACTGAGTCTTACTCAATTTTATACCTTGTAACACTGGCAAGAAACCTTTCTTGGACTGTTCCATTTTGAACTTCTTCAAAACTTTATCAAGGTATGTGCTTTGTGAAATTCCTATCACGCATCTCAATCTATCCCTATAGATCTTAATGCCTAGAATGTAAGCAGCTTCTCATAGGTCCTTCAAAGAGAAACTTTTATTCAAGTAATCCTTTACGTTCTCCAAAAACTCCACATTGTTTCCAATCAGAAATATGTCATCCACATATAATATTAGAAATGCCACAGAGCTCCCACTCACTTTCTTGTAAATACAAGATTCTCCAACCACTTGTATAAACCCGAATGCTTTCATCACCTCATCAAAGCGCTCATTCCAACTACGAGATGCTTGCACCAGTCCATAAATGGATCGCTGGAGCTTGCATACTTTGTTAGCATTCTTTGGATCGACAAAACCTTTGATTTGAATCATATACAACTCTTCCTTAAGAAAACCATTAAGGAACGCCGTTTTGACATCCATCTGCCAGATTTCATAATCGAAAAATGCAGCTATTGCTAACATGATTCGGACGGACTTAAGCATCACTACCAGTGAGAACGTCTCATCGTAGTTAACTCCTTGAACTTTTGAAAAACCCTTTGCCGCAAGTCGAGCTTTATAAACGGTCACATTACCGTCTGCATCCGTCTTCTTCTTAAAGATCTATTTGTTCTGAATAGCCTTGCGGCCTTCAGGTAATACTTCCAACGTCCACACTTTGTTTTCGTACATAGATCCTATCTCGGACTTCATGGCCTCCAGCCAGTTGTTGGAATCCGGGCCCACCATTGCTTCTTCATAATTCATAGGTTCAATGTTGTCTAACAACATGATTGATAAAACAGGATTGTCGTACCACTCTGGAGTAGTACGTGATCTTGTCGACCTGCGAGGTCCAATAGGAACTTGATCCTAAGTTTCATGATCATCATCATCAACTTCCTCCTCAACCGGCGTCGCTTCGACATGAGTTTCACCTTGCCCTGCACCACCATCTAGAGGGATTAGCGGTTCGACAACCTCATCAAGTTCTATCTTGCTCCCACTCAATTCTTTCGACAGAAACTTCTTCTCAAGAAAAGCTCCATTCTTAGCAACAAACACTTTGCCCTCGGATTTGAGATAGAAGGTGTACCCAACTGTCTCCTTTGGGTAACCTATGAAGACACACATTTCCGCTTTGGGTTCCAGCTTTTCAGGCTGAAGCTTTTTGACATAAGCATCACATCTCCAAACTTTAAGAAATGACAACTTCGGTCTTTTGCCATACCACAATTCGTATAGTGTCATCTCAACGGATTTTGATGGTGCCCTATTTAAAGTGAACGCAGCTGTCTCTAATGCATAACCCCAAAACGATAACGACAAATCGCTAAGAGACATCATAGATCGCATCATTTCTAACAAAGTACGATTACGACGTTTGGGCACACCATTACGCTGTGGTGTTCCACGCGGTGTCAACTGTGAAACAATTCCACATTGTCTTAAGTGAGCACCAAAATCGAAACTCAGATATTCACCCCCACGATCAGAACGTAGGAAGTTGATCTTATTGTTACGATGATTTTCCACTTCAGTCTGAAATTGTTTGAACTTCTCAAAGTTTCAGACATGTGCTTCATCAAGTAGATATATCCATACCTACTCAAATCGGCAGTGAAGGTGAGAAAATAACGATATCTGCCGCGCGCCTCCACAATCATCGGACCGCACACATCGGTATGTATGATTTCCAACAAGTCACTTGCACGCTCCATTGTTCCGAAGAACGGAGTCTTAGTCATCTTGCTCATGAGGCATGGTTCGCACGTGTTAAGTGATTCAAATTCAAGTGACTCCAAAAGTCCATCGGAATGGAGTTTCTTCATGCGCTTTACACCAATATGACCTAAGTGGCCGTGCCACAAAAACATGGTGCTATCATTGTTAACTCTACATCTTTTGGTCTCAATGTTATGTATATGTGTATCATCGCTATCAAGATTCAATATGAACAATCCTCTCACATTGGGTGCATGACCATAAAAGATGTTACTCATAGAAATAGAACAACCATTATTCTCTGACTTAAACGAGCAACCGTCTCGCAATAAACAAGATCCAGATATAATGTTCATGCTTAACGCATGCACTAAATAACAATTATTTAAGTTCATAACTAATCCTGATGGTAAGTGAAGTGAAACTATGCCGACACCGATTGCATCAACCTTGGAACCATTTCCCACGCGCATCGTCACTTCATCCTTCTCCATCCTTCGTTTATTCCGTAGTTACTCCTTTGAGTTGCAAATATGAGCAACATAACCGGTATCGAATACCCACACACTACTACGAGAGTTTGTTAAGTACACATCAATAACATGTATATCGAATATACCTGATTTTTCCTTGGCCGGCTTCTTATCAGCCAAATACTTGGGGCAGTTGCGCTTCTAGTGACCCAGTCCCTTGCAATAATAACACTCTGCTTCAGGCTTAGGTCCAGCCTTGGGTTTCTTCGTCGGATTGGAAACAGGCTTGCCGCTCTTCTTGGAGTTACCCTTCTTGCCTTTGCCGTTTCTCTTGAAAACAGTGGTCTTATTGACCATCAACACTTGATGCTCTTTATGGAGTTCTCACTCTGCGACTTTCAGCATCGCGAATAACTCATCGGGTGACTTTTTAATCCCTTGCATGTTATAGTTCAACACAGAGCTCTTATAGCTAGGTGGCAGTGATTAAAGATTTCTGTCAGTGATAGCCTCCTACGGGAGTTCAATCCCCAGCTCAGCTAGATGGTTTGAGTACCCAGACATTTTGAGCACACATGTTCACTAACAAACGAATTCTCCTCCATCTTGCAAGTATAGAATTTATCGGAGGTCTCATACCTCTCGATCCTGGCATTCTTCTGAAAGATAAACTTCAACTCCTGGAACATCTCATATGCTCCATGATGCTCAAAGCGATGTTGAAGTCCCGGCTCTAAGCCATACAAGACTGCACATTGAACTACCGAGTAGTCCACCTTACGTGTTAACCAGGCGTTCAAAACATCTTGGTGAGACGTAGCGGGTGGTTCATCTCCTAGCGCAGCATTAAGGACATAATCCTTCTTCCCAGCTTGCAGGAGCAACTTAAGATTACGGGCCCAATCTACAAAGTTGCTCCCATCATCTTTCAACTTAGCTTTCTCTAGGAACTTATTAAAATTCAGGGTTGCTACTGTGTGAGCTATTGATCTACAACACAAATATTGCAAAGTGGACTTAGACTATGTTTTAGATAATTAGAGTTTAACTAATCAAATTACTTTATAAACTCTCACTCAAAAAGCACATCTCTCTAGTCATTTGAGTGGTACATGATCCAAATTCACTAACTCAAGTCCGATCATCACGTGAGTTGAGAATAGTTTCAGTGGTAAGCATCTCTATGCTAATCATATCAACTATACGATTCATGCTCGACTTTTCGGTCTCGTGTGTTCCAAGGCCATGTCTGCACATGCTAGGCTCGTCAAGTTTAACCCGAGTGTTTCGCGTGTGGAACTGTTTTGCACCCGTTGTATGTGAATGTTGAGTCTATCACACCCGATCATCACGTGGTGTCTCGAAACGACGAACTGTCGCAACGGTGCACAGTCGGGGAGAACACAATTTCATCTTGAAATTTTAGTGGGAGATCACCTTATAATGCTACCATCGTTCTAAGAAAAATAAGGTGCATAAAAGGATTAACATCACATGCAATTCATAAGTGACATGATATGGCCATCATCTTGTGCTTCTTGATCTCCATCACCTAAGCACCGGCATGATCTTCTTGTCACCGGCGCCACACCATGATCTCCATCATCGTGCCGCCATCGAGGTTGGCGTGCTATCTATGCTATTACTACTAAAGCTACGACCTAGCAATATAGTAAACGCATCTCCAAACACAAACGTTAGTTTAAAGACAACCCTATGGCTCCTGTCGGTTGCCGTAGCATCGACGTGCAAGTCGACAATAACTATTACAACATGATCATCTCATACATCCAATATATAACATCACGCCATTGGCCATATCATATCACATGCATACCCTGCAAAAACAAGTTAGACGTCCTCTAATTTGTTGTTGCATGTTTTACGTGGCTGCTATGGGTATCTAGTATGATTGCATCTTACTTATGCAAAAACCACAACGGAGATGTGCAAATTGCTATTTAACCTCTCTCCAAGGACCACCTCGGTCAAAACCAATTCAACTAAAGTTGAAGACACCGACACCCGCCAGTCATCTATATGCAACGAGTTGCATGGCGGTCAATGAAACCAGTATCTCGTAAGCGTACGAGTCATGTCGGTCCGGACCGCTTCAATCCAACAATGTCGTCAAATCGAGAAAAGACTAACGAGGTAAGGAAATCAAACATCACCGTGCACAAAACCTTTTGTGTTCTACTCGATATAACATCTACACATGAACCTCGCTCTAATACCACTGTTGGGAAACGTTGGATGGGAAACAAAAAATTTCCTACGCACACGAAGACCTATCATGCTGATGTCCATCTACGAGAGGAGATTAGATCTACTACCATTGTAGAACGCTAAGCGGGAAGAATTAAGAAATGCGGTTGATGCAGTGGTACAACTTCGTGATTCAAATCAGCGTCGTCCCACGATCCGTTCCGATCTAGCGAAGAACGGACGACACCTCCGAGTTCAGCACACGTACAGCTCGACGATGATCTCGGCCTTCTTTATCCAGCAAGCAAGACGGAGAAGTAGATGAGCTCTCCGGCAGCGTGACAGTGCTCCCGTGGTGGTGATGATCTACTCCTGCAGGGCTCCGCCCGAGCTCTGCAGAAAACCGATCTAGAGGCAAAACTATGTGGAATAGGTTTGAGTTGCACGTTGCAAAGTTGTGTCTCAAAAACCCTAAAACTACCAATATATATAGGAGGAGGGGAGGGGCTAGCCTTGGAGCACAAGGGCCCCAAGGGTGCGCCGACCGAAGGTGGAGGAGGACTCCTCCAATTCGGTTTGGGAAGGAGGAGTCCTCCTCTTCCTTCCCACCTCCCTCTTTCCTTTTTTTCTTTCTCCCTTTGGTTTTTTCAGTTGTGGCGCCATAGCCTTCTTGGGCTGACTCCACCAGCCCACTAAGGACTGGTGTGCCACCCTAAGGCTACTGGGCTCACTCCCGGGTGGGTGGGCCCCTCCCGATGAACACCCGGAACCCATTCGCCGCTCCCGGTACACTGCCGGAATTGCCCGAAACATTCCGGTAACCAAATGAAACCATCCTATATATCAATCTTCATTTCCGGACTATTTCGGAAACCCTCGTGATATCCATGATCTCATCCGGGACTGCGAACAACATTCAGTAACCACACATATAACTCAACTATACTAAAACATCATCGAACTTTAAGTGTGCAGACTCTGCGGGTTCAAGAACTATGCAGACATGACCCGAGACACTCCTCGGTCAATATCCAATAGAGGGATATGGATGCCAATATTGGATCCTACATATTCTCCGAAGATCTTATCGGTTGAACCTCAGTGCCAAGGATTCATACAATCCCATATGTCATTCCCTTTGTCCTTCGGTATGTTAGTTGCCCGAGATTTGATCGTAGGTATCCGCATACCTATTTGAATCTCGTTAACGGCAAGTCTCTTTACTCGTTCCATAATACAAGATCCCGTGACTTACACTTAGTCACATTGCTTGCAAGGCTTGTGTGAGATGTTGTATTACCGAGTGGGCCCCGAGTTACCTCTCCGTCACATGGAGTGACAAATCCCAGTCTTGATCCATACTAAGTCAACGGACACCTTCGGAGATACCTGTAGAGCACCTTTATAGTCACCCCGTTACGTTGCGACGTTTGATACATACAAGGTATTCCTCCGGTGCCAGTGAGTTATATGATCTCATGGTCATAGGAATAAATACTTGACATGCAGAAAACAATAGCAATAAAATGACATGATCAATATGCTGCGTTCATAGTTTGGGTCTAGTCCATCACATGATTCTCCTAATGATGTGATCTAGTTATCAAGTGACAACACTTGCATATAGTCAGAAAACCATGACTATCCTTGATCAACTGGCTACCTAATTAGAGGCTTGCTAGGGACATTGTTTTGTGTATGTATCCACACATGTATCTATGTTTTCATTCAATACAATTATAGCATGGATAATAAACGATTATCTTGAAACAGGAAATATAATAATAGCTATTTATCGTTGCCTCTAGGGCATATTTCCAACACACTTCACTTATTCCAGTACCCATCCACTCTTTCTTCCTCCATAAAAAAATCCCACCATTGCTCAAACCGTGTTTTAGCTCATTTTGCTGCCATTTTTGATCTCCTTGCTCAAAGCCCCATTTGCAAAACTATTTTGTTCTAGTGCTTTATATGTTGATCATCGGTATGTAACTCCTCTAATGGTCCAATAAGTTTTTGTTCTAGTGCTTTATATGTTGCAAATTTTTGTTTTTGTGGTGACCTTGTTCTTGAGCTTGCATGTCAAATTTGTAGGGTGCCGAGTAGTTTTGATGCATTATATAGCTTCTAGGCACTTGAAGGAGTAGTTGCTACAAGTATTGATTGAGCTTTGTTCACCCCTATGTGGAGTCACTACAATATTCCTTGCACTGCGGAAGTTCGACCATGTGAATGGAAAAGTGAGGCATTCTTGAGGGCGGACGGGATTTATGAATATTTTTACTATCTAGCAGAAAATGCAGGCAACACCGACTTCCTCAACGATAAGTGTGACCAGTATCTCCTACTTACTAATACTTTCGTGCAAAAATTTCACTTTTATCCTAGGAAGAATCCTCCCATGGTAGAATTTCATTTATATGATGTGCCTAAGGAAATGTCACTTTATGATTTTTGCAATGTTTGCAACATACCTTTTGAGGGAAGCATCAGTGAACCACGTCCTAGAGACATGGAGGATTTTATTCCCGCAATCACTGTAGGGGCAGAAAGAGGGGTGTAAAAGGCAAGAGCGGCCAACGTACATTTTCCTGTTCTATGTTATTATTCATTATTTGTAGGGAGATGTTTAGTTGGTCACGGCGAGAGTGGAATCCTCAGTGCTCCCAACCTCGCTATTCCGCGCCACACTTTACTTGCTGATAGAACTTTTAGCCTGGGCGCTATAGTGGCTCAACGGTTGAACTTAAACCGTTCGAAGGGCCCTATATTCAGTGGTATCTATGCATCTCATTTAGCTAAACACTTTGAGATACCTATTAGGCTTGACGAGGAAGAGGAAATGCTACTTCCTACAAGATATTTAGATTATGATAGGATGGTAGCACATGGTTTTATTATGAAAGACAATGATAATAGGTTGCTTTACAACTTAGTATTTAGTCAGGTTACCTGTGAGAATATTACTTTGCCTGCTCCTTCTTTGTTCGGTATCCATGCAAGAAGGTACACTATTGTTCCCGGGGACATTTACAAATATTGGGGCATGTAGCAACCCCCAACACCTGAGCCTGCACCAGCCCTCGATCCGTATCAGGTTCCAGTTTTTCAGTGGGAGCCGCTCGAGCTCGCAAACCAGTGGAACCCTTAGTATCCTCTGGAGTATCCAGGAGAGGTTTATTTCCAGCCATGCCCTTAGACCAACTTAGGCTAAAATCCTAAGCTTGGGGGAGTACCTATTTCTCACCTACATTACATTCATGTTCACACACTCATTCCAGTTGTCAGTGTTCATACTTTTTCATTGTACCATCCATGGTAGTTTATTTCTTCTTTTTGTTTTCTTCTTGTGTGTTTCATTAACCTTGAGAAAATTAAAATAAATTAGTTCTAGCCTTACCTTCTAGTTTGCTTAGTTGTAGAGTTAAAAGAAAACCCAAAAAGATTTTTCGTTCTTCTTTTTTGCTTGGTGGGGCCTTCCCATGTAAATAGTTTTTCTTTCTTCTTTGGGTCGTAAGGAGAACACCACGATGACATGTTGAGTGGCTCTCATATGCATTATCATGTATCTAACATAGAGCCCATATTACCTTGTCTTCTCCTTTGAGTCATTGCTTGCAGATTCCAGCTTAGTCCAATGCACATGCACTATCATTATTATTTGTCACACCGTTCGGTCATGCAAGTGAGATACAATAGTGATGATATATGATGAAGTGATGGAGGTGGAGAAAAGATGGTATGAACTAGACCTATCTTGTTTTTGTAAATATGATTACCTCATCGTTCTAGATTCAGCTTGGTATGGATTGAAAATGTTTGCAATGCCAATTAGAGATTATAGTTACTTATGCCATGCTTAATCACCTAGGAGTGAATAATGGTTTGTATTGAGTGCCAAGATGCACATTAAAATGGTTGTGATGTAGTATGATAGAATGGTATCCTCCTCCGAATGATTCGAGTGGCTTGACTTGGCATATGTTCACGCATGTAGTTGAAACAAAACCAACATAGCCTCTATAATATTTATGTTCATAGTGATTTATATCCTACTCATGATTTCATTCAATGTTGGTTAATCTCAAAGCATGTTTATGACTGTTGTCGCTCTCTAGTTGGTCGCTTCCCAATCTCTTGCTAGCCTCCACTTGTACTAAGCGGGAATACTGCTTGTGCATCCATTTCCATAAACCCAAAGTTGTTCCATATGATTCGAACATACCTACCTATATGCGGTATTCACCTGTCGTCCCAAGTAAATTTGCATGTGCCATACTCTAAACCTTCAAATAAATATTCTGTTTTGTATGCCCGAATTGCTCATGTAGTGACTAGGGGCTGTCAGTATCTCCATGGTAGGTGGGTTATTCTCAAGATATGTGCTGATTCACTATCATTCATGAGAAAGTGGCTGGTAATTAGAATGCCCAGTTCCATGTTCAAAATTCAAATCAAAATTTAATGAAACAAAACTCTATGAGGATTGTTGTTTGTATGACGGTACCCGAGGATTGGGCCCGCCGTGGAGTGTGATCGAATGGTGGAGGGGGAGTAAAAACTTTACTATTCGGTTTGGGAACCGCCTATAATGTATCTAGCATGGAAGATATTGACTAAGTACCAAGTTTGAGGAGTTCATGTATTCACTAAGTACCAATGCTTTGGTCCGGTTCTCTATTAAAAGGAGGCCTTAATATCCCTTAGTTTCCATCAGGACCCCGCTGCCACGGGAGGGTAGGACAAAAGATGTCATGCAAGTTCTTTTCCATAAGCACATATGACTATATACGGAATACATGCCTACATTACATTAATGAATTGGATCTAGTTCTGTATCACCCTATGTTATGACTGTTGCATGATGAATGCCATCCGACATAATTATCCATCACTGATCCAGTGCGTACGAGCTTTCCGCATATTGGTATTTGCTAAGTTACATTTCCATTGCTATTGTTCCAATCACTACAAAACTGCTACTGTCAAGTTTGCCACGGTTACCGTTACTTCCATACTACTTTGCTACTAAATACTTTGGTGTAGATATTAAGTCTTTCAAGTGTGGTTGAATTAACAACTCAGCTGCTAATAATCGAGAATATTCTTTGGCTCCTCTTGAGTCGAATCAATAAATTTGGGTTGAATACTCTACCCTCGAAAACTGTTGCGATCCCCTATACTTGTGGGTTATCAAGACAAACAATCCCTCCTATTTTGATGTTTGATCAGCCACGTACACGTGCATGTTGCCAGCTAAAATTGGGACAAAGGCGGTTCTTTTTTAAAGTGATGAATTGTGTGCGACCTTGAGCTCTCTGTCCCGAAAAAATTGAATGTTCACCCCCCAATCTCGCTCCTGCTTCCAGCGTCAGAAGAAGGAGAGGAGGGGTGATTTTCTAATAGGAAAGTGACAGAGGAATGTGCGGCAGTGGTTTAGCATTGGACGAGGTGGCAGTGCTTTATGATAGGACCAGAAACATGCTTTGACCGTCAATGCCATATAAGTTTTCTTTCTTTTGTTTATATTTTCTTTCTGACTAATAATAACTGCAACTGTGGCAGTGGACTACATGTTGTATGTGAAAGAATTGTATGGATTTTTTGAACCGAAAGACACATAAGGCACTGGAAATTCAAAAACAAAAAGAGGAAAAATTGTAAAAACCTAGCACACTTCATTTGTTTCACACCTAGTACCCATGAAAAATTTGAAACTTGGAATACAGTAAAAAAATTCAAATAGCTCTTCACAAAATTAAGCTAGTAGGTGGAAGGTTCATGGCTTTCATAAGCAAATGAAGTGGTTCATGACCATAGCCATAGCATACATTGCTCAAATGGCCTCAAATTTGGCACATGAGTGATGCATGGCATGCAAATGAATCTTCAATTTGGTTCTACGTATAGATGTGGAGGAAAACATGGTGATTTTTATTATGAAACAAATGTAGAACTTGGCACACTTCCATTGCTTCACACCTATTTCATTGAAAATTATGAAACTTAGGATACATGAAATGATTGAAATAGCTCTTCACAAATTTTAATCTAGTACGTGGAAGGTTCATGGCTTCTAACACAAATGAGGTTGCTCATGACCATAGACATGCCATACATTGCTCAAATGGCCTCAAATTTGGCACATGGTTGATTCATGGCATGCCAATGAATATTCACATTGGTTCTACCTATGGATGTGGAGGAGAACATGGTGGTTTTGATATTTATCCTTAATACATGGTCTTTTTTGCAAAGGATGTACCAACAATACTTTACCATTCTTGGACAAGCATGTGAGCTGACAAAGTACACCACATGAGCTTCCCAAATAAATTGTTTCCCGAGTGCAAAAGCTTTGCACCTAGCAGACATGTTAGGCCAACATCTGCGTTGACCAAATTTTGATCAAGGCACTCTAACTTCAAAAAAAGAAACAAATGTACAACTTGGCACATTCCATCGTTTCACACCTTGTTCCCATGAAAATTATGAAACTTGGGATACATGAAATGATTGAAAGAGCTCTTCACAAATTATAAGCTAGTACAAGAAAGGTTCATGGCTTCTAACCCAAATGAGGTTGCTCATGACCATAGCCATGGCATAAATTACTCAAATGGCCTCAAATTTGGCACATGGTTGATTCAAGGCATGCCAATGAATCTTCACATTGGTTCTGCCTATAGATGTGGAGGAAAACATGTTGGGTTTTCTATTTCTCCTTAATACATGGTCTTTTTGCAAAAGATGTACAAACTGTACTTTACTATTCTTGGACAAGCATCTGTGGTGACAAAGTACACCACATGAGCTTCCGAAATAAAGTGTTTCCCGAGTGGAAAAGCTTTGTACCTAGCACACATGTTAGGGAGACATCTGTATTGACCAAAGTTTGACCAAGGCACTCTAACTTGAAAAACTGAAACAAATGTACAACTTGGCACATTCCATTGTTTCACACCTAGTTCCCATTAAAATTATGAAACTTGGGATACATTATATGATTGAAATAGCTCTTCACAAATTTTAAGCTAGTACGTGGATGGTTCATGGATTCTAAGGCAAATGAGGTTGCTCATGACCATAGCCATGGAATACATTTCTCAAATGGCCTCAAATTTGGCATATGGTTGATTCATTGCATGCCAATGAATCTTCACATTGGTTCTACCAATATACGTGGAGTAAAACATGGTGGTTCTTCTATTTCTCCTCAATATAGGGTCTTTTTGCAAAGGATGTACCAACAATACACCATTCTTGGACAATCATGCGTGGTGACAAAGTACACCACATGAGGTTCCCAAATAAATTGTTTCTTCGGTGGAAAAGCTTTGTCCCTAGCACACTTGTTAGGTAGAGATCGGTGTTGACCAAAGTTTGAGCAAGGCACTGTATTTTTTAAAAAAAGAAAGAAATGTACAACTTGGCACACTTTCATTGTTTCACACCAAGTTCCATTGGAAATTATGAAACTTGGGATATATGAAATGATTGAAATAGCTATTCATAAATTTGAAGAAAGTACATGGAAGGTTATGGCTTCTAAGGTAAATGAGGTTGCTCAAGACCATAGCCATGGCATACATTGCTCAAATGGCCTCAAATTTGGCACATGGTTGATTCATGGCATGCCAATGAATCTTCACATTGGTTCTGCCTATAGATGTGGAGGAAAACATGGTGGTTTAATTATTTCTTCTTAATACATGGTATTTTTCCAAAGGATGTACCAACTATACTTTACCATTCTTGGACATGAATATGTGGTGACAAAGTACACCACATGATCTTCCCAGATAAATTGTTTCATGAGAGGAAAAGCTTTGTACCTAGCACACATGTTAGGCACACATCTATGTTGACCAAAGTTTGAGCAAGGCGCTATAATTTTAAAAAAAGAAACAAATGTACATGTTGGCACACTTCCATTGTTTCACACCTAGTTCCCATGAAAATTATGAAATTTGGGATACATGAAATAATACAAATAGTTCTCACAAATTTTAAGCTAGTACATGGAAGGTTCATGGCTTCTAAGGAAAATGAGGTTGCTCATGACCATAGCCAGGGCATACATTCCACAAATGGCCTCAAATTTGGTACATGGTTGATTCATGTCATGCCAATGAATCCTCACATTGGTTCTACCTATAGATGTGGAGGAAAACATGGTGGTATTGTTATTTCTCCTTAATACATGTTTTTTTGCAAAGGATCTACCAGCAGTACTTTACGCTTCTTGGACAAGCATCTGTGGTGACAAACTACACCACATGAGCTTCCCAAATAAATTGTTTCCGGAGTGGAGAAGCTTTATACCAAGCACACATGTTAGGCAAACATATTTGTTGACCAAAGTTTGACCAAGGAACTGTAATTTAAAAAAAACAAATGTACTACTTGGCATACTTCCATTGTTTAACACCTAGTTCCCATGAAAATTATGAAACTTGAGATACATGAAATGATTGAACTAGCTCTTCCCAAATTTTAAGCTGGTACGTGGAAGGTTCATGGTTTCTAAGGATGTACCAAGGCACTATAAATTCAAAAACAAATGTAGAAACTTGGCACACTTCCTTTGTTTCACACCTAATACCCATGAAAATTATGAAACTTGAGATATGGTACACGAATGTATAATAACTCGTCTCAATTTGAGCTAGTAGGTTGATGTCACATCCCTGACACCTTAATCAAGTTAGCTTTGTGCTCATGTTTTCTTTGCATTGCATCTAGGAAATTTTCAACAAGAACAAAGCAAGTGGTGAAGGAAAATTCTAAAACCCTAGCCACTTCTCAAAATAAAGGAAAATTCAAACTAGTTAAAATCAATGAACCCAAAATGGCCTCAAGAAAAGTTCAATCTTTCTGATAATTCATGGAAGTAAATAAGCAACGAAGAAAACCATTTTCTTGATACTTTAAGCATTTTAAATAAATGCAAAAAGCTACTGGTTTCAAGTTTAAAATTTGAAATCAGAAACTTTAAGTCTTCAAAAATATTGAAAACTCCACGAATGGCTGGATATATTCCAACAAATATTCTGGTGTGTTTAAAATAGCTTTTACAAACTATTTGGGAGCTGAAATAAATAGTAAATCAATTAGTTAGCAGAACAGAAACAAAACAGGAAAAAAATAGAGGAAGAAACTACGTGACGCTCACCTCAGCCCAGGCCCAGTAGCGTTGCCGTCTTCCTCCTCGCCAGTAGGAGGAGGAGGTGGCCGCCGCGTCGCTGCGCGCCTCCACGCAGCTCCCTGCCTGCCTGGCCGCCGCTTCGTGCTAGCAAGCACGGGGGTAACCTCCCCGAGCACGTAGCTATCCATTCCCGTGCTCATTCTTCCCCCTCTCCTCTCGGTTCTCCTGATCCCCTCTCCCGCCATTGACAGGAGCTCGACCTCGAGCTGCCTGTGCCCCTAGCCATAGGAACTTCCTCCCGAGTGTGCCGTTAGCTCCGCCTCGACGAGCTGGTCCTCCCTGCAGAAGTCGAAGCCTCCCCGAGCCCTGCAACGCCTACGGCACCGTTGTCTTCAACCTTCGGCTGCCGGCGAGCTCTGCTCGATTCGTCGCCCTTAGTGCTTCCCCGAGCCGTCTAAGCCCTCCTGTGCACTCCTCGTGAGCTTGCGCATCTTTCCCCTAAGATCTCCCCGTCGATCCCCTCCTCTAGGCCTAGTTCCATCGGAGCCCGACGAGGACCGCCGCTGCAGCTCGTCGCCGGTAGCCCTCCGGTGAAGGGTTGGTCCGTCTGAGGCGACCAGCAGCCTGAGGACATCACGTAGATGCTTTAGGAGCCCAGCCCCGTGCGTTTTGACCCTGTAATCGATGGCTTCGACGATGGCTGAACTTGGTCGCCGCCAAGCTCGTCGCCGGCGTTGATTCCGGCCACCCCAGCCCCTGGGGTTTGTCCCATCGTGCACGCCGTCGAGTGGTCGTTCTCCCCGTGGCCTCTGCCGTGAGTTTGGTCGTCGGAGGCGAGTTTCCGATGCCCTCCACCGTACTGGTGGTCGCCGGAGGCTCCCCGCCGGCGAGGATGACCTCGCCGCCGGTGGATCTCAGCTGGCCTGAGCCACTGACGTGTGGGGCCAGCCTCTGGATAATCTGGAGTAGTAAAAATAAAACCAAATAATTTAATAAGTCACTGACATGTGGGTCCAGTGAGATTAATTAGCTAATTAAGATTAATTCTAATCTAAAACTGACCAGAGACACTGACCAGTGGGTCCCACTGGTCAGGTTTGACTTTCAACGGCTAGTTGGACCTGTTGATGTCATGCTGATGCAATTAAGAGTTTTCCGATTGAAAAGAATTCCAGAAAAATGTTAAAACTTCTAAAATTCATGGAAATTAGTCTGTAACTCCAATGAAAATAATTTATATATGAAAAAGTATGAGAAAAATTCAAGGAATCTGAATATGTTATTTTCAAACATGTTTGAAAATGTTACAGAACCCAAACATGTAGATTAGTCAATAAGTTAATTCTTATAAATACTTTGTAGATGGAATTTGGAAAATATTTAAATTTCACTATAAATGACATGATCAAACACTGTCCTAATTACAAACCAGCAACCTAACATGTCATCCCATGCATGTTAAAAGCAAGTTAATCTGAGCATCAGGTCGAATCAATTAAAATGGTATTCGAGAATACCTCGTTTGAAGTGATATTTGAATTTGGTTCAAATCAACTTCAAACCTAATACATGTTAGCCATAATAGTATATCACCTTGCATCCTCATGCCATGCTCATGCATCATCTTGATTGCATATGTTTGATATTGATTGTTGTCATTCCTTTCGGTAGGCTCCGCTCCCCCGGATTCCACCGAATATCCGTCTGACGGATATTGTCACTCCTCTGAGCAACAAGGCAAGCAACCATTTTTGATCATCCCGATAAATCCCATGTTCTTGCTCCTACACTTACTTATTGCATTAGGATCAAATGCTTCAAATGCTTTTGCCACGTTAGTTGAACCCACTTCCTTTGGATGACCTATCCTTGTCACAGTAGATAGTTGAACCTTGCAACCTAGCATACCTGGTAGTTGCTTGAGCCATGATGTGCCTTATCCTGCTATGCATGCTATGCTTAGAGTTGTGTATGGTCTGTCATCTGGGAGATGAACAGAATTGTGAGAATGTGTTCGGTAAGCAAAGGTTGTGTGTTGAACCTGATTTGGTAAAGGTACCGGTAAAAGGCTGTGTAGGAGTACATGGCGGGTTGTTTCGTTGGAACCGTCCTTAGGAACTGAGTTCCGTGTATGTAATCCAAGACGAGATACTACCACATGCTGGGCCCTGAAATATGACCCCGCTCGACTTATTAATCGCTTACTACTCGGTCCAGGAGTTGCAAGTAGTTTCTGGTGTTTATAGTCATGCTGGAGGTCGTGCATGGTGCTGACCTGAGAGGTGGGCTGTGATGCGGTAGGCAGTAGCTCGGTGTACCAAGTGGCACCCGGATGGTGCGCTTGGGAACCCTGGGCACATCGTTTGGGGCCGTGACGGAAACCTCGGTCGGACTTCCGTACGGGTTACTCTCAGATAGGCGATAAACCTGGACTAGGTACTAGTGTGGTTAACGGTCGTGGCCGACTCCCTCGCTGGGCTTCCGCTTGAAGGTTGCCGAGGTGCATGACGTGCACATGGCGATAAGTGGGGAGAGCGTGTGTGACGAAGTACACCCCTGCAGGGTTATGATCTATTCGAATAGCCGCGTCCACGGATATGGACTACTTGGAGACATATGTTGTTCATAGATAACTTAAATGGCTACTCATAAAATTGTCAAGATAAGCATGAGTGTCGCGGACGGCATTTCCGTATGGAGACGGAATGATTCCACGATGGTGTATTGTTGTGGTGTTAGTGGACCCGTGTGCGAGAAATCAAGTTGTCAAAATTATTTAAAAATGCAAGTTGTCTAGCCACGAGTCAAATGTTGGCTTTCCGCATGAAACCCCACAATACCTTATTGATACATTGCATGAGTAGATAGTATCCTAAAGTCTTGCTGCGTACCTTCGTAATCATGTTTGCTTAATAAATGTTGCAGAGGTTGCTAATGACCCTAATGGAGGGTTCTTCGTAGACATCGACGACGACGAGTAGCTGGTGTCCCAGCTACGATCTGGCCCTAGGTTGGGTCTGTAGTATAGTCAGGCCATGTGCCCTCTAGTTTCACCTGTCTGTACTCAGACAGTTTTAAACACTTCCGCTGGCTTGTTACTAAATGACTGCTATTATGGGTCGTGAGACCTTACTGTGTAATATTATGTGTGTGGCTCTTCCGAGCCTCTTAAATAAAGCTTGTATGTTTATGGTTATGTTGTGATGCCATCGATGTATCTGTACATATCGGTATGCCATGCGTACTTGTGTCATACATGATATGTATGGGGTTCGATTACCTAGTCATGAACTTTAGTAGCACTCCTTACAGGGAAATGCCCCTTTGTGATCCAACGAGCCATGGTAGCTCGCTACTGCTCCGGACACATTGGTTGACCGGCATGTGTCCTTCTTAGCTGCTGTGTCTGTCCCCTTTGGGGGTATGTCACGCGATGTAATGGAGTCCTTGTAGCTTGCTACGACTCGTCTACACTCGCTTGTGACCGACACCTGCTTTGTTGGGTCATGTATGTCTGTCCTTGTGCGGTACTGCCACTTTGGTTTATGACTAGACTTGTCGATCCGGGTTCTTTGACATTGGAATGCTAGCGACACAATTGCATACGTGAGTCAAAAGGCGCAAATGGTCCCGGCTAAGGTAAGGCTGCAGCGTGGGGTTAACCGTGCATGAGACCGCAAAGGGATGTGACGTGATACAGGCTGGATTCCTATGGCTTAGGATCGGGGTCCCGACAATTGAAGGTTCATAGCTTGTTGGGCCAATGACGAATGCATTGGAAATTAAAAACAAAATTATGAATAAGATGAAGAAACCTAAAAAAACTAGAAAATACAAAAGGAAAGATGAACCATAAATTTAATTTAAAATGTTTCAAATATAAAACAGAAAAGCAAATTAGGAAATAAGAAGGACAAACATTTAAAAAGGAAAAAGGAAAAGGAAAGAGGAAGAACAGATTTAATTTTAAAATTTGTGAAGACCTATCAAAAATGCGAGTTGGATCCCACGTCGATCATCGGAGGAGTTGTCATTGTGTTACAGAAATCCCAGATCATGGCAATCCCGCACGTCCTAATCCCTTGAATTGAGGAGCAAGTACTTCCTTGCATCAACTGAATGGAAAACAATGATTGAGGAGATACGCTCCAAGGAAGTTGCGATGACCTAGGAGATCATGCTCGTATATAACATCATCTCCCTCCGTTGTAGATGTCATCCACAACACCTACCGCCGAGCCATCGACAGCTCCCTCCGTCGCATACGCCGAAACCCATCAAGAACCTAGAGAACATCTAGGTCGTCTGCACATGGTGGACGCCGTGGACGGAGCACGTCGAGAACGCATCGCCCACTACTTTCATCTTCATCGACCATTCAAGTATGATGCCCACCATACCGCTTCCATATGAAACTAAATTGTGCGTGTATTAGCTTCCATTCACCTAGGATGATCACATATTTTCAAATTAGTTCCGTTTCACAAGTTGCGTTCTAACAAGATGGCATAGATGAAATAGATCTTTTGTTCTCTCATAGAATGGTCAACAAACTAGTTGACATAGATGCATCCTAACCATTCTAATTTTGTGTACGGCTAAGTCGTTGAAATTGGTTTTATTAATGGTTCCCACGTTTTTGTTTGTCGACCATCATGATCCAATTATATATTTTGTGTGTTGATCCAACTATTTTTTTTGCTATACGGCTAAATCAACAAGATATGTAAATAAATGTTATTATAGAATGGTTATTTGTATGGTTCACCCGGTGGTAGGTATTTTTTTGGTGCAAATACAACATTAATGATTTGTACATTAGTTGTTTATGAACCTCAAACTCATTATATAACTAATGTTACTTTTGATTCTGAAAGTAATTGATCACATGGTTGTAAATTAATTGACCACTTCTAGTTATCGTTTGTTAGGTTCATATCAACCCACTTTGCACCATGTACCACTTTGGCAGATTTTTCTAGTGTTATTTTTGCTTTGCAGTTAGCAACTGTGTGAGCATATGTTATATTTTGTCAACGGGATGGACGAACTCAACGGAGAAATTGTGTGTGCCGTTGAAAAATGGTGCAAGCTCATTAGCGCGCTATCGGCTGCTCAAAGAGCTAGACTTTATGAAACTACTTTGCATAGCATGCTCCACATACCATCACCGAAGATGCGTACGCTATTGATAAGGTACATGGTCGAGATTTTTGACCCAAGCATGACAAGTTCCATGGTACAAGACCTGGTGGGTGAGGTGTCTCTCCGTGTCATTGATGTAGAGTGCATCTTGAACTTGGACAATGAAGGACTCTCGGCTACAGTTATTCTCATCGAAAAAGGTGAGGATATCAAAGATAGGGTGCCGCCTCAATTTCTTAGTAAATCTATAGACAATATAGTGATTGACGATGTCACTGCGGACATCATAAAAAATAAATCCGCCAACGACAAGTTCCTTCGGAAAGTGGTCCTTCTCCTACTAGGAACAATTATTGCTCCCATGTCAAGCAAGATTGTACTAAACCAGTATGATGCCTTGGTAGATGATGTCAAACGTATTTCCAAGATCAACTGGAATGTGTTCACCCTTCGTGTTCTCTTCGACTGCCTTCGCCTTGTGAAGAAAGGCAACCGCCTTCGACAATGGCCGAAAGGCAATTTCGCTCTATTGCACGTACAACTATGAGACATATAGCAATGTAAAATACTTTAATTGAAAAGTTATGTGGTGTATAGTACTAAGTGCACATCTTGATTTTCCTGCAGTACTTGTACTAGGAGAAGGTGCAACCTCTGGAAGGTGATTGCGCTTTCAATCCTAACTTATCCATACAACCTCTGATGAGGAATTGGACCGAAGTTGCAGCAACTAGGAGATATCGGTTCAACTATAAAAATGGCCGTGGGCATGGCAATGTCAAGGTAATCATGTGAGTTGACCACATGTAGTTTTATATCACATGTAGCTGAGGTAATTCATTTAGTTAATCACGTGTAGGTTTATATTACTTGTACTTGTATATCACATCTAGCTAATCTAGTTCGTTAAACTCTTATTTATCACATTTTGTTGTATATCACATGTATATCAAAGATAATATAACCCAAGAATATAGGGAGCAGGAGCCCAGAGTCCTAGATCATGGGACTACACAAAAGCCAAAACCCAAGTCGGCCAATGCCACCACAAGGAAGTCGAAGCTAGCTCTTGACCACAAAGAGATGACGGATGTTTTGATGAACAGTGTATTGATTACATACACATGCAAATAAGGCAAATCCCTGATCAAGTTGCTAAGGTGACACACCCCACTAGTAGAAAACGGGCCTTTGGCCTGGACCATTTAGTCCCGGCCTGCCTCTGGGCCGGGACTAAAGGCCCGGCCACGTCGCCCCAATTCTCAATGCCTCCCTCGAGGCTTTAGTCCCGGCCCGTAAGGAGCCTTTAGTCCCGGTTCGTGTCCCAAACCGGGACTAAAGCGCTACGCGGCGGGCAGTGGTGGTGGCAACCGTTCGTATCCCCCTTTAGTCCCGGTTGGTGGCTCAACCCGGGACTAAAGGCCTAACACGTGGCCTGCCGTGGTTGTGGCGACGGTTGGTATACCTCTTTATTCCCGGTTGGTGGCTCAACCCGGGACTAAAAGCCTAACACGTGGCCTGTCGTAGTGGTGGCAACCGTTTGGTATACCTCTTTAGTCCCGGTTGGTGGCTCAACTCGGGATTAAAGGCCCAAACGGTTTGCATCCCGCGTCGTTTCGGGCGATGAAAAGCACTAACCGAAGCGTACATTCGCCATTTCTCTGTTCTTCTTCTCTCTCGCGTCGCCCTCTCTGTTCTTCTCCTCTGTTCTTCTCCTCTCTTCTTCCCTTCTCTTCTTCCACCATGCCAACTATCTTTCGTGAGGTGCTCGCACATGGCACGACCAAGCTCCGTGTCGTGTACACGAACCTGAGCAGGGAGGTGCCGTTTTTTCTTCAACAGTTGAAGGAACGATGGTTTGACCACGCAGCGGATCATGAGAAGTTATTCGGGCTTGATCTGGAGTATACGGCCGATCAACGCGGTGTTGTCGTCATCCAAATATGCTTCGCAAGCCATGTCTTGATCTTCCAATGGGCAAATTAAGTTTTGAGGCTTTCTTTGATCCAAGATAATGACATTGTAAGTTTATTTGTTTCAATCATAGTTGGTTCCCTTCAAATAGTTGTAGTGAAACAATTTTGATTAGTTGAAGGGGAGCACAATCTAATTGGAATAGTGTTCCATAATCTGAAAAATCGTATTATAATCAACTAGTGTTTAATATGTTCCATTGGAATCATAGTTGGTTCCCTTCAAATAGTTGTAGTGAAACAATTTTGATTACTTGAAGGGGAGCACAATCTAATTGGAATAGTGTTCCATAATCTGAAAAATCTTATTAGAATCAACTAGTGTTTAATATGTTACATTGGAGTCATAGTTGGTTCCCTTCAAATAGTTGTAGTGAAACAATTTTGATTAGTTGAAGGGGAACACAATCTGATTGGAATAGTGTTTCATAATCTGAAAAATCGTATTAGAATGAACTAGTGTTTAATATGTTCCATTGGAATCATAGTTGGTTCGCTTCAAATAGTTGTAGTGAAACAATTTTGATTAGTTGAAGGGAACACAATCTGATTGGAATAGTGTTCCATAATCTGAAAAATCTGATTGGTTCAATATGTTCCATTGAAATCATTTTTGTAGTGATACAATTTTATCCGGTGTTCTTTGATCCAAGGTTTTGAAAATTGAATATAGCTAGTGATCTCTCTAGGTTCCATTGGATAGCAATGTGATATGTCATAGTCATGAAAATTGCATATAGCTAGTGATCTCTCTATGTTCCATTGGATAGCTATAGTGATCTCTCTAGGTTCCATTGCATATGTTCTATTTGAATCCTAAAGATAAGTTTCTCTTTAGTTGTAGTGAAACATGTTTCCTTATTGCAGTAGTATGTAACATTTGTTCCATTTTAATTTGTTTCTGTTGCAGGAGTGACAAGCATTGTCCAGAACTCATGGAGTTCCTTCGCAGCGGCATCACTTTTGCTTCCGTTGACATAAGGAACGACAAGCTGAAGACGAGGCACAGCTTCGGTATTTAGATACCAGCTAGTTGCCTCGTTGATCTCCAAACGATATTCAGGCTTCGACATGACAGGACTTCGATGGCTCATATGGCAGTTGCCTTGATCGACGAGTCATATGGTGATATGAAGACCAGTTTCCCAAAGTATCAGCACAAACTTTGGGAGAAGGGCCCACTTGATGATATCAACATTGAGTATGCAGCAAAAGATGCATACGTTTCATACGAGTTGTACCGCAAGATTCGAGTCGTCAACTATGGCCAGCGTCACCTCAAGGAACGTGGACATTCTGATTTAGATGATTCAGACGAGTAGTGTTCTGAACGTCGAACACTTGTATATATATCTATGGTAGCTATTATTATGTACTGTTTGGGCTAGTATCATGTACTTCTTGGACCAATTTATATATGTCTAGTTTCTGTTTGTGCCATTATAGTTTCCAAATTTGAATGGTTTAGCCCTTTCTAACTTCATTTGCTACTTTTGAATGGTTTAGCCCTTTCTAACTTCATGGTATCATGCATTGCGACCACATATATATACAAAAAGTCTTCAGTTCAAATAAGTTCAAAAAATGAAATCACTTTTGTAACAGATCTGTTTTTTATTAAAACAATCATTTAAAAATGAAAGACCATTAGTCCCACGTGGCGTCCAGCGGAACCACGTGGCGTGCCGCGGAACCACTTTTGTTGTGGGGGTCGCTTCTCCTTCTTCTCCTTGTGCTAGATATTGGTTATGCACTAGGGGAAGTACGGGTGGCGACCATCATCGACGGTTCAAAAATCAGGTGAGCTAGTGTCCACCATATATGAGAGAAGAAGAAATCCCTTTGTGATGCGCCTTTGAATGGTGCATTTTGAACACACAAAAAGTATCGAGTTCAAATAAGTACAAAAAAAATGAAATCCCTTTGTAAGAGATGAGTTCTCGTTCGAAACCGTGCTACTTCGAGAGAGATTGTCAGCTTTGTACACGAACTGCATCCAGTTTTTGTGGTAGCCCTCTCAACTTTTTAACACATGCTATGTGGGTGAAATGATGATAGCATGCCAACTTTCAACATTTTCAGAGTTCATTTGTAGTGCTTTTCAATTTCAGGGTCAACTAGCTCGAAAAAATAAGTAAATGCACGAAATATACCAAATGAAGTCAGAAATTGTTGAAATTTTGTGATGTGCCTTTGAATGGTGCATTTTGAACACACAAAAAGTATGGAGTTCAAATAAGTTCAAAAAAATGAAATCCCTTTGTAAGAGATGAGTTCTCGTTCGAAACCCTGCTACTTCGAGAGAGATTGTCAGTTTTGTACACGAACTGCATCCAGTTTTTGTCGTAGCCCTCTCAACTTTTTAACACATGCTATGTGGGTGAAATGATGATAGCATGCCAACTTTCAACATTTTCAGAGTTCATTTGTAGTGCTTTTCAATTTCAGGTTCAACTAGCTCAAAACAAATAAGTAAATGCACGAAATATACCAAATGAAGTCAGAAATTGTTGAAATTTTGTGATGTGCCTTTGAATGGTGCATTTTGAACACACAAAAAGTATGGAGTTCAAATAAGTTCAAAAAAAATGAAATCCCTTTGTAAGAGATGAGTTCTCGTTCGAAACCCTGCTACTTCGAGAGAGATTGTCAGTTTTGAACACGAACTGCATCCAGTTTTTGTCGTAGCCCTCTCAACTTTTTAACACATGCTATGTGGGTGAAATGATGATAGCATGCCAACTTTCAACATTTTCAGAGTTCATTTGTAGTGCTTTTCAATTTCAGGGTCAAGTAGCTCAAAAAAAAAAGTAAATGCACGAAATATACCAAATGAAGTCAGAAATTGTTGAAATTTTGTGATGTGCCTTTGAATGGTGCATTTTGAACACACAAAAAGTATGGAGTTCAAATAAGTTCAAAAAAGTGAAATCCCTTTGTTAGAGATGAGTTCTCGTTCGAAACCCTGCTACTTCGAGAGAGATTATCAGTTTTGTACACGAACTGCATCCAGTTTTTGTCGTAGCCCTCTCAACTTTTTAACACATGCTATGTGGGTGAAATGATGATAGCATCCCAACTTTCAACATTTTCAGAGTTCATTTGTAGTGCTTTTCAATTTCAGGGTCAACTAGCTCAAAAAAAAATAAGTAAATGCACGAAATATACCAAATGAAGTCAGAAATTGTTGAAATTTTGTGATGTGCCTTTGAATGGTGCATTTTGAACACACAAAAAGTATTGAGTTCAAATAAGTTCAAAAAAAATGAAATCCCTTTGTAAGAGATGAGTTCTCGTTCGAAACCCTACTACTTCGAGAGAGATTGTCAGTTTTGTACACGAACTGCATCCAGTTTTTGTGGTAGCCCTCTCAACTTTTTAACACATGCTATGTGGGTGAAATGATGATAGCATGCCAACTTTCAACATTTTCAGAGTTCATTTGTAGTGCTTTTCAATTTCAGGGTCAACTAGCTCAAAAAAAATAAGTAAATGCACGAAATATACCAAATGAAGTCAGAAATTGTTGAAATTTAGTGATGTGCCTTTTAATGGTGTATTTTGAACACACAAAAAGTATGGAGTTCAAATAAGTTAAAAAAATGAAATCCCTTTGTAAGAGATGAGTTCTCGTTCGAAACCCTGCTACTTCGAGAGAGATTATCAGTTTTGTACACAAACTGCATCCAGTTTTTGTCGTAGCCCTCTCAACTTTTTAACACATGCTATGTGGGTGAAATGATGATAGCATGCCAACTTTCAACATTTTCAGAGTTCATTTGTAGTGCTTTTCAATTTCAGGGTCAACTAGCTCAAAAAAATAAGTAAATGCACGAAATATACCAAATGAAGTCAGAAATTGTTGAAATTTTGTGATGTGCCTTTGAATGGTGCATTTTGACCACAAAAAAAGTATGGAGTTCAAATAAGTTCAAAAAAATGAAATCCCTTTGTAAGAGATGAGTTCTCGTTCGAAACCCTGCTACTTCGAGAGAGATTCTCAGTTTTGTACCCGAACTGCATCCAGTTTTTGTCGTAGCCCTCTCAACTTTTGAACACATGCTATGTGGGTGAAATGATGATAGCATGCCAACTTTCAACATTTTCAGAGTTCATTTGTAGTGCTTTTCAATTTCAAGGTCAACTAGCTCAAAAAAATAAATAAGTAAATGCACGAAATATACCAAATGAAGTCAGAAATTGTTGAAATTTTGTGATGTGCCTTTGAATGGTGCATTTTGAACACACAAAAAGTATGGAGTTCAAATAAGTTCAAAAAAATGAAATCTCTTTGTAAGAGATGAGTTCTCGTTCGAATCCCTGCTACTTCGAGAGAGATTATCAGTTTTGTACACGAACTGCATACAGTTTTTGTGGTAGCCCTCTCAACTTTTTAACACATGCTATGTGGGTGAAATGATGATAGCATGCCAACTTTCAACATTCTCAGAGTTCATTTGTAGTGCTTTTCAATTTCAGGGTCAACTAGCTCAAAACAAATAAGTAAATGCACGAAATATACCAAATGAAGTCAGAAATTGGCGAAATTTTGTGATGTGCCTTTGAATGGTGCATTTTGAACAAACAAAAAGTATGGAGTTCAAATAAGTTCAAAAAAAATGAAATCCCTTTGTAAGAGATGAGTTCTCGTTCGAAACCGTGCTACTTCGAGAGAGATTGTCAGTTTTGTACACGAACTGCATCCAGTTTTTGTCGTAGCCCTCTCAACTTTTTAACACATGCTATGTGGGTGAAATGATGATAGCATGCCAAATTTTAACATTTTCAGACTTCATTTGTAGTGCTTTTCAATTTCGGGGTCAACTAGCTCAAAAAAAATAAGTAAATGCACGAAATATACCAAATGAAGTCAGAAATTGTTGAAATTTTCTGATGTGCCTTTGAATGGTGCATTTTGAACAAACAAAAATTATGGAGTTCAAATAAGTTCAAAAAAATGAAATCCCTTTGTAAGAGATGAGTTCTCGTTCGAAACCGTGCTACTTCGAGAGAGATTGTCAGTTTTGTACACGAACTGCATCCAGTTTTTGTCGTAGCCCTCTCAACTTTTTAACACATGCTATATGGGTGAAATGATGATAGCATGCCAACTTTCAACATTTTCAGAGTTCATATGTAGTGCTTTTCAATTTCAGGGTCAACTAGCTCAAAAAAAAGTAAATGCACGAAATATACCAAATGAAGTCAAAATAACAAAATAGATAATAGTTTGGATAGTCAAAATTATTAATTATGAAAATAAAAAATAGTTTTGCATTATTTATTCAATTTGAAACACTTTTCATTATCATAGATTTGTCAAATTCTCAAATATGCAAAAAGAATTTTTAATAAACATAGTTTTTAATTGAAAATAACAAAATAGATAATAGTTTGGATAGTCAAAATTATTAATTATGAAAATAAAAAATAGTTTTGCATTATTTATTCAATTTGAAACACTTTTCATTACCATAGTTTTGTCAAATTCTCAAATATGCAAAAAGAATTTTTAATAGACATACTTTTTAATTGAAAATAACAAAATAGATAATAGTTTGGATAGTCAAAATTATTAATTATGAAAATAGAAAATAGTTTTGAATTATTTATTCAATTTCAAACACTTTTCATTATCATAGTTTTGTCAAATTCTCAAATATGCAAAAAGAATTTTTAATAAACATAGTTTTTAATTGAAAATAACAAAATAGATAATAGTTTGGATAGTCAAAATTTTTAATTATGAAAATAGAAAATAGTTTTGAATTATTTATTCAATTTCAAACACTTTTCATTATCATAGTTTTGTCAAATTCTCAAATATGCAAAAAGAATTTTTAATAAACATAGTTTTTAATTGAAAATAAAAAAATAAGTTAATAGTTTGGATAGTCAAAATAATTAATTTTGAAAATAGAAAAAAATTTAAACTATATGAGAAATCATGGACAAAATTCGACCTGAATTCACTTTGAATTCAGATTGAATTTTCTCCACAATTTCCAATATAGTTTCAATTTTCAGTAAGTTTAGGCCCGTAAGCCTGCTTTAGAGAGGAGCTCGATGCACAAGCTGCGACGGGGCTTATAAACAAGTGTTTGTCCCCCTCGCTTGGCGAGGTGGGACTAAACTTATCGTGCAGCCGAGGAGGGGCTTTTGTCTCGGGTGGAGCCACGACCCGGGACTAAAGCCCCTCGCCTGCTTCCCGCCTCCTGGTCTGCCCGAAAAGAGGCCTTTAGTCCCGGGTCGTGGCTCTACCCGCGACTAAAGGGGGTCTTTAGTCCCGGTTCGATCCACGAATCGGGACTATAGATCCACCTATATAAGGGGGACTTCAAAAATTTCCAACCCAATTCGTCCATTTCTCTTCTTCTTCCTCTCGTTCTCCTGCCCGGCGCAGCAAAGCGACGAACTAACCGACGCCATCAGGTTGCCCGCCGTCCTGCTCGCCGCCGCCGGCCGACCTCCTCGCCGCCGTGCCGTCCTCCTCGCCGTCGTGCCGTCCTCCTTGCCGTCCTCCTCGTCGTCCTCCTCGCCGCCGCGCCGTCCTCCTCGTCGTCCTCCTCGTCGTCCTCCTCACCGCCGCCGTCCTCCTCGCCGTCGCGCCGTCCTCCTAGTCGTCGCACCGTGCTCCTCGCCGTTGCGCCATCCTCCGCGCCGTCCTCCTCGCCGCGCGTCGTCGACACCTTCGGCCCGTAAGCCCCCCACCCCCTCCTCCCCAACACTCCAGCCAGTATATATAGAACAAAGGAAGAAAAAGGAGAAGAAAAGAAGAAAAAGAAAAATATGTTTTTGTCATTTAATTCCTATTGTTATTAGGTTTGTGCTAGATTATTAGGGTTAGTAATATTTAGAATTATGTTAGGGTTACAAGAAGAAGAAATATGAACAAAAATAAGAAAATAAGAATAGGAAAAATGAAAATAAGAAGAGGAGGAGAAGAAAAGAAGAAAAAGTGTATATGCTTAAGTGTATAGTGTATATAGTGTATAGTGTATAAGGAGAGGAGGAATTTTGCTATAGTGTATATAGTGTATAATGTCTAAGAAAAGAAGAAAAGAAGAGGAGGAGAAGAGAAGAAAAGAAGAGGAGGAGAAGAAAAATGAAAATAAGAAGAGGAGGAATTTTGCTATTGTATAGTGTATATGCTTAAGTGTTAATAGTGTTTCTTAGATTATTGCTTAATTTTGCTATTGTATATGCTTAAGTGTTAATAGTTTAATTTTGCTATTGTATATGCTTAAGTGTTAATAGTTTATTTTTAACAAGAAAATTAATAGAACTAGTTTATTTTTTTAGTTCATTTTACGATGCCTATCCCGCATCCTGGTCGTCGACTCGGCGGAGGACACATGCTTGATCAGAGGGTCCCTGTCCGGGACTGGGCTCCGCCCGGCTGGTATTGGGAGGTGCTACCTTCCGGGGGGCGTAGGTTGGTGAGGAGCCAGCCCGTCGTTGACCCGATCCTTGTTTGGTGGCGGTCGCGTGGGCCAGTGAGGGTGTCGAGGCTTCCGGACTCCGCGGAGGTGGTACGTCACCGTGTCAGAGAGGAGGATGAGCACGTCCGTCGCTACATGGTTGCGTTGGAGGGCAGGTTCGAGCATACCTGGCAGGTTCTTCGGGGATCTCACTGGAGCTATGATCCTGTGATGATTCCTTCTCTTTGGGTGTCCACCGCCCGCGCCGATACCCGTCGGGCGCTATGGTTCTAGATGTATTAGTGATGCTATATGTATGATAGTATTCGAGGAGTATTAGTGATAATATTCGACGATGTACGGACAAAAGTGATGATGTATTAGCTTATAATTGAATGCATGCTAATTTGAATACTACTTTATTTTATGATTTTGTTTTGCTTATTGAATGCTCAAATTGGAAAAGTACTCCTACTTTGAATACTATGCAGAAATCTAGGAGTCTCAAATTGGAAAAGTACTCCTACTTTGGTTTTTGGTACAAAGGTTAAGAGAATCCGTTTTTTGCAGAACTATGGATCCACATATGAGGAACCTCGAAGAGGAAGAACTTCTGGAAGATATAATCAAAGACGGCCCCAACGTTGAACCAGCTGAATCTCCGTTGTCATATCTAAACCAGGACGTTGGAATGGAGGTCGAGCGACACGAAGATGAAGCCGATGGGGCAGGAGATAGGTCCAATCACGGAGAAGGTGATAGCTCCACTGATGGAGAAGCCGGTGAAGAGGAGAAGTCCGGCGAGGTATACATATGAAGTTCGACAATCACTTGTAATATGTGAAAAATATTGGAGATAGCTCTATATTGTATACATATACATTCATTTGACGAATATTTCTCCCTCTTAGGCCTCCACATCGAGCAAAACTACGAAACGAGGCCCGACTAGAAAGTTGGATGCACGGACGCATTACACATTTGAGGTGATATTTCCTACGGGCGAACCCAAGGTTCCTAAGAATGCTGCTGACACATTCAAGAAGCAATGCGGAGTTCTCGTTAGGGATCACATCCCGATCAGCGTTCGAGAGTGGAACAAGCGCAAAGGGGCAGCCGATAGTGACTATGTCGCCGAAAGGTACAAAGATAATCTTTGGAATGATCTCATGTCACATTTCAACCTACCAGAATGTGAGAATGAAGACGCCGCAGACAAACTGAGGGCCAAAGTCAAGCAGTGGACTCTGAAGAAGATGGCCGAACTGTTCCGTAGCTGGAAGAAGAAGCTATGAAAAAACTATCTAAAGAAACAGAAAGTGCCAGTATTCGAGGGGTATCTAGCCAAGCAAGCGAATCACTGGAAGGCATTTCAAGAGTACAAGGAGTCAGAAGATGCCCAGGCATTATCAGAAAAGAACAAGATAAATGCCGACAAGAAGAAATATCACCACAAGCTGGGGCCAGGGGGCTATGAGACTGCCATCCCAAAGTGGGATAAGAAAGAGCAAGATCTGATAGATAAAGGCGTCGTACGTGAACCACTCCATGATGAGTGGGAATTGAGAGCAAGAAATTGGTTCCTTGCGCATGGTGGGTCGTACGACGAAACAACAGGGGCCCTCATCTGCAATGACAATCTTAGGATACCCAAGGAGAATTGGAAAAGGATAGTGAAAGAAATTAAGGAGGGACAAAGAAAGTTCACTGCAGATAGAGATAAAGATTTGCTCACACTGGTCCTCGGCAATGACGAACATGGAGGACGAACGCGAGGCTTCGGTCCTTCTTACCCGCGGTGGCTTGGGTTTGCCAGAGACCAAGACACTTACAGAAGTCGAGAGAGAGCAAAAAAGCGACAGCAGGATGAGGAGAATGACAAGTTCAACCAGTTGCTTGCCAGGATTAACGAGCAACAGAAGCAGATTGATGAGCTTAGAGGAGTACCGCGCCAGGAAGATCCTGCAGTTGATATTACCGACGCCCCATCTAAGTGGAAAAGCAGCGTGGCTGAATCTGAGGCCCCGCCCGATGATGAACGAAGAATGATAGAGGGCGGTCCCGGCTACCCCGTGGATGGAATCAAGGAGTCAACATCATGTGAACTCCATCAGAAATTCAAGAACATATCCATGAAGGTGGCCGTCGGACAAGCTTTACCTTCTAGCCCTGATGCACGCTGGCATGGCCGTGAGATTCCAGCTGGCTTTGCTAAAGTCGGGGTGGATGAAATCATGACGGGGTTTAATGATATGGAGCTCGACATAGCTGGACCCAAAGATGAGAGGACACTCGGAGAAGTACTAGCTGGAGTCATCCTATGGGACAAGAACTACATCAAGCTTCCAGGCTCGGCCCCAAGGACAACACCACCTCCGAGTCGTCGCAGGTCACCTACACCTCCATTACCTCCAAGCCCTCCACATGACGTCAGCCAGCACAACACGAGTCCATCTCGATCACCGCCGCCGTACTTGGGTCGTTCGTCTCCGCCGCCGCCCGCACATGATACTAAGCGGAAGCGTGCCAGCAAGAACACTTCGTCGATGATTTCTAAGGGACGGAGCTCCCCAAAGCGCAAACTGTTGCCCCTCCCAAAGGTACCTCATGCTAATATTCCTATCAGACCTTATGATCGTACCCCCGAGGAAAACGCCAGGATAGCAAAGGAACAACATGATGCGCAGATGAAAAGGAAGGAACCCGAGCCCCGCCCGAAATACACCGAGAAGAACATAGCATGGGCAAAAGACTTCATAACCACTCCATCACAGTATGACTTACACTATAAGCCTGATGACTATACACGCACATTGCAGAAGGAAGTGAAAAAGAGCAGGTCACGTGCAAGTGCAAGTGGGAGCAAATCAAGTTCAACTACAAGAAAGAAAAAATCAGACGTTCCTCAGCTTGGACAACAGGCCAAACACTCGATCCCACCCCTCAAGGTGTTAACCGAGAATGTTCCCCCTCCGGTGCAGGGGCAAGCTTTTGAAAAAGCAAAGGAGTTGGCGGATGAATGTGGTATCTCGATTGAAGATTTGCTGGCTTCCCAAGACGACAGGATACCCAAGGCTATGGTAGCCCCTAAGCCACAGTTTGTCATGGGAGAGCCTTTGGTCAGCAAAGATGATCTCCCAACAAATATGCGTTACTTGCATAAATAGTACTTAAGTGAATCAAAGAATGGGAGAACGATGATCGTGCTGAGTGTCCCACAGGAGTACTACGGCCGCTCCGAAGAAATCCATATCGACTTTGATGAACTCTTCCATATGTACAATGGCGACGCCCTCGACAAATCGCTTATGAGTTGCTATTGTCTGTAAGTTTTTCAATTCGTTTTCTACATATTACTTGTTTAGTTATTTCAATTCATTGTCTATATATAACTTGTACACTATTATGCAGAATGAAGATTCTGGAGTGTAAAAGTAAGAGCATCCTAAATATTGGGTTTATTGATCCAGATAAAATACATATAGCGACGCTAACTAATTATCCCAAGGAGACGAAGGAAAACCTTCTAAGGTTTCTAAGAGATCAAAATTTCTATGACCACATACTGTTTCCATACAACTTCAGGTGAGGGTCTTTACTCTGTTGTGTCCATTCACTTATAAGTGTAATTGATAAGTTACTGACACACACACACACACACACACACACACACACACACACACACACATATATATATATATACATGTGCAGCTTCCATTGGATTCTGTTGGACATTCAAATTGATAAGGGAAGAGTTGATGCCTTCGACCCATTATCGAGACCCTTGGAACAGTTCCAAAGCCTGCAGGACATGCTCCAAGGGTAATTTTAATCATTCTTGCGCTCTATCGGTCTCTTTCGATGATTTTCTGATATATCAATTAATGAAAAACTTAGCAAATCATTATCCTTGTCGGGCAGGGTTTGGAATTGGTTCAAGTGCGTGACTCCCGGTAACTTTCCTGAGAAGCTGACCTTTAGAGCGGCTCAGGTAAGTAGTAGTATGATATACTTCTATTAATTTTCAATACATTTATGATGCTATATTATTATTTTGATTATATATATTCTATTCTCGTAAAGTGCGACCAGCAGCCACGGGGAATGCATCTATGCGGATACTATGTTTGCGAGACCATTCGCACGTTTACCTCTGAGTTCAAGGATCACAGATTCAACGTAAGCAATGAACATTCACACATCTATTTTTACCCGTCATTCTTTGTTATCATGATTGATATTCATATTCATCTCCTCTTCTTATATAGCACACGGCCATGAGGACGAAGGTCCTACCAGAGCAACGCGAGATTGCTGTTGCAGAGGAGCTTGCGGGATTTCTGAGGACGGAAGCTATAGAAGACAAATGACGATTTAGTGTAGCTAAGGGCCATTACTGATGTTCGTCCATGTAATCGAATAGACGGGCTCTAGTCCTGATAATTCAGATCTCCATATAATTGTATATATATGATCGCTTGTAAGATAAGTTAATCTTATATATAAATGCATAATTATTTCTATTTTAAATTATATAAAAACTAATTCTCGAACACCAAACGAGGCATCACGTTAATCTCCTGAACACCTAAACCCTAAAACCCTAAAACCCAAAAATAATTTCATTCAAAAAAAACCCAAAAGCCAGCAAAATCTGAAAATCTTTAGTCCCGGACCGTGTAACGAACCGGGACTAAAGGGCCTGCCCCTGGGGCGCTACGAGGCGCCCACGTGGAGCACCTTTAGTCCCGGCGTGTAAGAGGGTCGGGACGAAAAGGTTAGGCCTTTAGTCCCACCCCTTTAGTCCCGGTTGGTGAACCGGGACTAAAGCCCCTTACGGGCCAGGGCTATAGGCCCTGTCCCCACTAGTGCCCATACTTTTTGGAGAAGAGCAGATAACCAAGTTTCTAAACCATGCAAGCATTAATGCATGTATATTTGTGTTGCGGAAACTATTGGAGAAGATGAACAAAAAAGGTGTCATGTACAAGCCGATGGCTGCAGTACCATCCTGCAACAATGACGGTGATGATGAAGTGGATTCGTGTGAGAATGGCCCGCATGAAAAAAAAGAATTCATGTACAAGGAAGACAATCACTCTGAAGATAGTCTGGAATCGATCATTGATTTGACGCATACTCGGGAAGCAGTTCCCAAGGACAAAAACAAAGTTGAGGAAGTATGTGTGTTTGTCTTTAATTTTCCCATTTAATATTTTTTATTTTGTAAAACTCAAGCTATGACATGATTTTTTTGTTGCCAACGAGAAAACAACATTTAAGATCAATGTCTAGAATGGTGGTTCACCAACAAAAGCTAATGATGATTATGGTGCAACACCGTAAAACCCTTGGATCATTAATAATTCTCATCGAGCAAGTTCTTCGGACATAGACATCGTGTCATCTTATGTTACTAAGTTCATGGCTAATGCAAAGGGGCAAAAGTTGCCGACAATCGGAAAGGATGATGAAGTTTGAATCGGGAAAGCGGAACGGGACAATTCCCAAGAAATTTGAATCCCCATATGCACGTGATAAGCCAAGCAAGCGTTTCGGCCTCTGTACTAGACCTTCAAGAACTGCCACGACAAGTAGAGGTACCATTACTAGCTTTCTTAGTGCAATATAAACGCGTGTAGTCACCATTGTTGACGTTTATAATTTTCCATGCACCTCTATTTTCGGAGAATGGTGTGCCAGAGGTTGTGGCAGATGAGTTGACGCCGAAACTAATTGATGCAGTTGTTTCATTTGTGGAGATAGCTTCTCCATCTGAAAGCAATAAGGGGAGAATAGTTTACTACAATGGAAATGTTAACTCACTCACTTCGGAGAGTCTTCGACCGTTACTCGAACATAGATGGGTGTCAGATGATGTAAGTACTATTAGCATGTACTGTTATTAAATTGTATGATATATGTGGCAACTTCTGAACATAAAATGTCCTCATATTGTATGGAGGTTATTGATTCTTACCAAACACATTTGGCTTTGCGCGTTGGTCATGATCGTCACCTCTGTCCAGCGTGGAGGTCAAAATACCTCGTTGATCAGGCTCTCGCACAAGACAGTCCATTGTCATCGTGCTACAACATGGATAGTCAGTTGTCAAGATCTGGAGCAGTTAAAAGAGTCAAGCATGAGTATAATGTGCATGATAAGGTACGTTATGTTATTACTTGTTCAGTATAAGAAAGTTTCAAAATAATTTCATATGGTACATCATGTTTTCTTACACTTTAGGCGTATATGGACTTGAACGTCGGTAATACCCACTCGATGACCGTGGTAATGCACATGCGCAAGAAAGAATTCCAAGTTTTGGATTCGCTCTATCCTCTTGAGCAGTCTATCGACACTGTGAAAGCACCGGAACTGTCACCACCATTACTAGCTTCTATTCATTTCCATTTCCATTACTCTTTTTATAGAGACTCGCTATAGCACACGATTTTTGAGAGGCAAACCGTATTACACGTGGAAAATATCCGGACGTGTCTAACTGGCCTATCAATGAGTACGCCATGCTACAACAAGAGGACGGGTGAGTTAATGTACATCGTATTATAATAACCACACATGTTTGTATGGACCGTGACTAATGTTTGCATATATATCAACTGTTGGAAATATGCCCTAGAGGCAATAATAAAATGGTTATTATCATATTTCCTTGTTCATGATAATCGTCTATTGTTCATGTTATAATTGTATTAAGAGGAAACAATAATACATGTGTGAATATATAGATCACAATGTGTCCCTAGCAAGCCTCTAGTTGGCTAGCTCGTTAGTCAATAGATGATCATGGTTTCCTCGTCATGGGCATTAGATGTCATTGATAACGGGATCACATCATTGGGAGAATGATGTGATGGACAAGACCCAATCCTAAGCATAGCACTAGATCGTATTGTTCGTATGCTAAAGCTTTTCTAATGTCAAGTGTATTTTCCTTCGACCGTGTGATTGTGCAACTTCCGGATACCGTAGGAGTGCTTTGGGTGTATCAAACGTCACAACGTAACTGGGTGACTATAAAGGTGCACTACGGGTACCTCTGAAAGTGTTTGTTGGGTTGGTACGAATCGAGATCGGGATTTGTCTCTCCGCGTGACGGAGAGGTATCTCTGGGCCCACTCGGTAGAACATCATCATGATCTCAATGTGACTAAGGATTTAGTCACACGATGACGTGCTACGGAACGAGTAAAGAGACTTACCGGTAATGAGATTGAACAAGGTATAGTTATACCGACGATCGAATCTCGAGCAAGTTCTATACAGACAGACAAAGGGAATTGTATACGGGATTGATTGAATCCTTGACATCATGGTTCATCCGATGAGATCTTCGTGGAGAAAGTGGGAGCCACCATGGGTATCTAGACCCCGTCGATGGTTATTGGTCGGAGAGGTGTCTCGGTCATGTATGCTTGTCTCCCGAACCCGTAGGGTCTACAGACTTAAGGTTCGATGACGCTAGGGTTATAGGGAATTGTTATACGAGGTTAGGAAAAGTTGTTCGCAGTCCCGGATGAGATACCGGATGTCATGAGGAGCTCCGGAATGGTCCGGAGGTAAAGATTGATATATAGGATGGATGGTTTTTGACACCGGAAATGTTTTGGGCGTTACCGGTAGTGTACCGAGACCACCGGGACCACCGGAAATGGTCCCGGGGGTCCACCGGGAGGGGCCACTAGCCCCAAGAGGTAGCATGGGCCAAAAGAGGGAGGGGAACCAGCCCAAAGTGGGCTGGTGCGCCTCCTACAAAGAGGCCCAAGGCGCAGGAGGTGGAGAGGGGGGGAACCCTAGGCGCTGGTGGGCCTAAGGCCCACCTAGGGGTGCGCCACCCCTCCCTCTGCCCTGGCCGCCGCACCTCCCATATGGGGGGGCTGCCGCACCACCTAGGGTGGGAACCCTAGGGGTGGCACCCCCCTCCCCTCCTCCTATATATAGTGGGCTTTTGGGGCTGTTTTGCACATGGTTTTCCTTCTCCCTCGGCGCAGCCCTGCCCCCCTCCTTCCTCCTCTCCCACGGTGCTTGGCGAAGCCCTGCCGGGAGACCTCGTCTCTCCATCGACACCACGCTGTCCTGCTGCCGGAGATCTTCCCGAACCACTCCCTCCTCCTTGCTGGATCAAGGTGCGGGAGACGTCCCCGGGCTGCACGTGTGTTGAACGCGGAGGTGTCGTGGTTCGGCACTAGATCAGAATCACACCGTGATCTGAATCGCCGCGAGTACGACTCCATCAACTGCATTCTAGCAACGCTTCCGCTTAGCAATCTTCAAAGGTATGAAGATGCACTGACCCCTCTCTCGTTGCTGGTCTCTCCATAGGAAGATCTGAATATGGCATAGCAAAATTTTGAATTTATGCTACGTTACCCAACAGTGGCATCCGAACCAGGTTTTATATGCGTAGATTCTATGCACGTGTAGAACACAAAAGGTTGTGGGCGATGATTTGTCAATTGCTTGCCACTACTAGTCTTATTCTTTTCCGGGGGTATTGTGGGATGAAGCGGCCCGGACCGATCTTACACGTACGCTTAGGTGAGACTGGTTCCACCGACAGACATGCACACCGCGCATAAAGGTGGCTAGCGGGTGTCTGTCTCTCCTAGTCTAGTCGGATTGGTTTTGATGAAAAGGGTCCTTATGAAGGGTAAATAGTTTTGGCATATCATCGTTGTGGCTGTCACGTAGGTAAGAAAGCATTCTTGCTAGAAACCCAAATCAGCCACGTAAAACTTGCAACAACAATTAGAGGACGCCTGACTTGTTTTTGCAGGGTTTGACATATGATGTGATATGGCCAAAGTTGTGATGTTGCATGTATGATGTATGAGATGATCATGTTATTGTAATAGGTTTCACGACTTGCATGTCGATGAGTATGACAACCGGCAGGATCCATAGGAGTTGTCTTAATTTATTGTATGAGATGCAACGCCATGTGCTTACTAGTTTTACTTCATTGCTAACGGTTAGCCATAGTAGTAGCGATAGTAGTAGTTGGCGTGACAACTCATGGAGACACGATGATGGAGATCATGGTGTCACGCCGGTGACAATGATGATCATGCGATGCCTGAAGATGGAGATCGAAAGAGCAAAGATGATAATGGCCATATCATGTCACTATATGATTGCATTGTGATGTTTATCATGTTTTTCATATTATTGCTTAGAACGGCAGTAGCCTAATAGGATGATCCCTCTTAAAATTTCAAGAATGTATTCCCCTAAGTGTGCACCATTGCGAAGGATCGTTGTCTCGAAGCACCACGTGATGATCGGGTGTGATAGATTCTAACGTTCGCATACAACGGGTGTAAGCGAGATTTACACACGCAAAACACCTAGGTTGACTCGACGAGCTTAGCATGTACAGACATGACCTCGAATACAAGAGACCGAAATTTCGAACATGAGTCGTATGGTTGAATACGATCAGCATGAAGTTGCTCACCATGATGACTAGTCTGTCTCACGTGATGATCGGACAAGGGTTAGTCAACATGGATCATGTATCACTTAGATGACTGGAGGGATGTCGATTTAAGTGGGAGTTCATACTTAAGTTGATTAAATGACCTTAATTATCATGAACTTATTCTAAAAGTTGTCTTTATAAATATTTGTAGATGGCCAACGTCAACCTCAATTTCAACGCATTCCTAGAGAAAAACAAGCTGAAAGATGATGGTAGCAACTATGTGGACTGGGTTCGCAACTTGAAGCTCATCCTTGAAGCAGCTAAAAAGGCTTATGTCCTTGATGCGCCGCTAGGTGACCCTCACTACTAAAATTCATAAATTTGTTGTCTGCTAAAGCGGACGGCAAAGGGTGCACCCATGGACGGAAAACGCTTTGTCGTCGGTCAGCAGACGACAAAGTAGACGGTAAAAAAATCCGGTGAAGAGGTTCTTTGCTATCTGCTTTCCCAAAGCGTACGGCAAAGAAACTTTGCCATGAGGGGGCAGACGGCAAATTAACTGGGATGGCATATATTGCAACGTCCCCGTTAAGTGTTAACGGCAGGCCTCCTCCCTTTGTCGTCTGCCTCCCCCCTTTGCCATGTGGGGGCAGACGACAAAGAGGGGAGAGAGAGGGGGTAGATTCCCCCCTTTGCCGTCTGCCTCCCCCCCTTTGCCATGTGGGGGCGGACGGCAAAGAGGGGAGAGAGAGGGGGCAGATTCCCCCCTTTGCCGTCTGCCTCCCCCCCTTTTCCATGTGGGGGCAGACGGCAAAGAGGGGAGAGAGAGGGGGCAGATTCCCCCCTTTGTCGTCTGCCTCCCCCCCTTTGCCATGTGGGGGCAGACGGCAAAGAGGGGAACCAGCCCCTTTTTTATTTATTTTTTGTTATATCCAGCATTTTAAACAATAATCAGGATATATATATATATTTGACATAAATAAATTTCTTTCCGTACTCATAACCATATAAAAATAACCTCTTATATCCAGCTTTCAAGTTGCATCCACGTGCATACAAAGTTTCATATATTACACCAGTTTCATCCACGTGCATACAAAGTTTCATATATTCATATACTACAATAGTTTCAATACAACCCATGGTACAAGAAATCATCTTCAAGCATTCCATCAATATTTTCCAAGCTTCCCGTGAAGTGAAGGTAATCTGCAAAATGACAAATAAGAAAGTTAGAAGAATAATACTAGATGAAGTAGTGTATATATAGGTTATTTCGGAGAGAAATTAGCTAAGTATAGACCATTTAGGAGCTAACTAAGCTAATTATGTCAGTTAGGTGGAACCCTAGCTAATTATAGGTCGTTTCAGAGCTAACTTGGGTAAAATAGGTCATTCCGGAGAAAACTATGCTTATTAAGCCATTTTTGATCTAGCTAGGCTAATTATAGGCCATTTAATACCTAAGTTAGGGGGAATAGGTCATGTTGCAGCTACGTAAGCCTTATTGTGTCATTTAGGAGAGAACTTAGCTAAGTATAGGTCATTTTTTTATTAAATAGGTCATTTTGGAGCTAACTAAGCTAATTATGTCATTTAGATGGATAATTAGCCAATTTAGGCTTTGTTGGATGAGTCTAAGCTACGTAGAAGAAGATAAAGAGAAGAAGAAGTAAAAGAAGGAGGAGGAGGAGGAGGAGGAGGAGAAGGAGAAGGAAGAGGAGAAGAAGAAGAAAAGAAGAAGGAGAAGGAGAAGGAGGAAGAAGGAGGAAGAAGAAGGAGAAGGAGGAGCTCCTTCTCCTTCTTCTCCTCCTTCTCCTTCTTCTTATCCTCCTCCCTCTCCTTCCTCTTCTTCTCCTCTTCTTCTTCTTCTTCCTTCCTTTCATTTTTCCTCTTTCTTCTCCTCTCGTCCCCTTATTCAGGCTAAATTGGCTAAGAATGCCTTTTTGGAGCTAATTATGTCATTTCGAATTGGTTCCAACGCATTGTTAGCAATGTAATCATATTGGTTCCAACGCACAACATAATGCGGAAAGATAGTTGAGTCCATTAAACTAACCTCAATGGCGAGCTCGACTGGCCTTGGACGACGTGTTATCTCCGGACAAGAGCTCGTTTGGCGTGCCTTTATCTGCCGGAGAGAGCTAGGACAACGTATAAGGCCGTCTCCAATGGCGATCGAGCCATGGGGCCTCCCGTTGCCAGCTATCATCACCAGCTCTAGATCAATAGGCCCCTGGCTCGGGTTAAAGTCCTCCCCTTTCCTCGCCTTCCCGTGAGCTCTGTACTTCACGAGCTTGTCGTGGGAGGAGATGTTGGTGAAGTTTTCTGGATGCTCGAGGTCAGACTCAGAGAATGCCTTGACCTTCTTGTACGAGGCAGTATGGGCCATCGCATACAGGTCGTACATCTGTGGCGCCTCCGTCTTATTGTGACGCGCCTAAAAGAGAGAGAGAGGAAAATTGTATTGGTAAAGGGCTCAAGATAGCATTAAGAATGAATTGCATGAGGCATGAAGCAAACCACATACCCAGTTCTCGCCAAATTGGATTAAGTTGACGCTCCCTTGATGGTGTGGCACGCCAACCATTTTGCCACGCCTCTCCTTGGCGTTGTTGTGGCTGGCCTCCCACGTTTCGGAGCACCACTGATCCACCAAGGCCTCCCAACAATCCATCTTATCCACACACCATCTCGGGGGCACCTAAGTTAATAAAGAGAAATTTGAGCGCGTAAGAACCAAATCAAGGAAACTAACTACAAAGCCTTAATAATATGTAATTACCTTCATGTAATGCTCCTTCTCCATCTTAGCATAACGTCACTTCGCATTGTCAAGCCTAATATGTCGCATGGCATAGTAGTCTCGAACAGCCTGCACCCGAGCCTCGTGCCAAAAGTTTTGAAGTAGGCGGCGACATTCGGTTTCGATAACCTTTGTCGCGTCCTCCTCGTATCCCTCCGCACACCTGTAGTAGGTCTGCAAACGAGACAACACCGATTAGTACAATAAATAGCTATGGTTGATTTATAATTGTGTGAAAGAGAAATTACCCAGAACTTTCGGATCACCATGTCCGCCCTCGTGTCACACAAAACACCGTTGATCTCCACCTCCGGCGGGGCCGGGGAACCCAAGTAGTGCTCCCAGGTCATTCCTACCTCTCGCTCCCGACCGGGCAACGTAACAAACCCTGGGAAGTTTTGACGGCAAAGAACACCAAGGACGCTGTTGGGCTTGCGGACACCCTTGGCAACAATCCAACCCCAATAGTATGACAAATTACAGCCAAAACATTATATATTTGAGAAAACGGGAAGGCAAAAGGTTAAATAAGAGTAAATTAACTTACTTGTCCCCATTTGGCCTAATCGACCACCTCTGCTCGGGGGTCGCTGGCACGAGCGGGATCCCCGAACTACCACGCTAGTAGACGGTAGCCCCCTCACCCACCTCCTCGTCGCTACCAGCATGGCCACTTGCCTCAGGCCAGGTATCCCACTGGGTCTCTTGGGACGTACCCTCATCCCTGCTTTGCTCCGGAGTCGCCTGGAAGGAAGCCTCTGGGACACGAGTCTCGTGAGTCGAAGGCTCGTCGACCTGAGGCTCTTCGACCCGAGGCTCGTGAACCGGAGACCGTGTAGCCTCCACCTCACACGAATCCACCCTAGAAGTCCTGTGCTTAGGTGAATCAGCTTGGGGTAGTGGTGTAGACCATGTAGCCCTACCTCTCCCGCGGCCACGTGTACCTTTAGTACAACATAAATACCAACATGAGTAATAAAATGTATATAAATACCAATATGCATACAACATGAGTACAACATAAATACCAACATGAATACAACGTGTACCTTTAGTGCCTCTCGGCTTCGCGGGGGGGGGGGGGGGGGGTCGACCTCCTCTCACGGGGGGCGCTCCTTGCAAAGTAGAGAGCAACACTCTCCGAAGAGGCGAGGCAGGAATGGAAGTACCCATCCCATCACCCGCTGACGAAGAAGCAGCCGCGGAGTGCTTTCGACCCTTTCCCACCATCTTTCAACACCAGTCATGACAAAGAGTAAATGAAATTAGTACAACATAAATACCAACAGGAGTAATAAAATGTATATAATTTAAGTGTATCATCGCCATAAATACCAACATGAATAATAAAAATTGAATACCTAACATGAACTCAAAATTTATATATAGTACAATAGTTGAATACCTGACATGAACTAATAACAATCGTCCTCGTCTATATATGCTTCGGGGTCAATAAATGCATCATGATCATCACTATCATCAATAAATGCATCATTATCATCACTATCACGAAGAACATGTGGAAGGCCACCATTATGTAATCGGTCAAGAAGTGACGGGTCATCCGCAGCAGTAACCTCTTCTTCTTATGTAATCGGTCAAGAAGTGACGGGTCATCCGCAGCAGTAACCTCTTCTTCTTCCAGCTCTTCATGTTCGGGCTCAGGGGTTAAGACGGATTCACTGTCGCTGTCTACTTCAATGTTCTGGGGTGAAGTAGAGCGGTTCTTGAAACATTTCTTGGACATACGTGTTTCTTGGAAGAATTCTCCTTCATATGTGTCTGGGTTAATGTGAGGTTCGTAATCCTCTTCATTGAGGGTAGGTCGTCTAAAATGTGGTGGCACTTCATAAACGACATCCCAACCTTTGAGATTTGGATCAGTTTGGCAGGCCCACGGTAGATAGAAAACTTGTGTCGCCTGTTGAGCCGTAATATAGAAATCGGGAACATCTAAGTGGGTGTTTTGGTTGATTTCGACTAGTCCTATATGTTCATGAGTCCTTCTAGTCTCCCTCGGCTCAAACCAATAACATTTGAAGACTACGACGGTCCGTGGGTTTTCACCATACAATAGAAGTTCATAAATTGCTTCAACTCTTCCATAATACTCGGTGTCTCCTTCGCCGATAGCAGAGACAGAACAATTTGTAGTCTTTAGGTCGGGCATAGATAGCTCTTTGCCAAAGGTACGAAAGTGATACCCGTTGATGTTATATTTGTCAAATGAACGGACCTTATAGTCAAAACCATTAGCGACTTGTCTCAACTCAGCGTCCATAGACTCTGCATCAGCCTACAAGTTTAATACGAAAGAATGGATGCATTAGCCACAAATTAGACCAATAAATCAAATGGGCCCTTAATGGTAATAAATTACCCTTTGTTTGAACCAAGAGATGAAACCGGGATAGTCGCCTCCATGCTTTGCGAGAAGCTCATACTCTTCGACGGAATCCTTTTCGATGACCGAATTCGCCGACGTATCCACTATATCAAATATCCAGGAATAAGAGTAGTTCAAAGCAATTAGAAGTTGTGGAACAATAAATTACCGAGAACTTACTCGATGTACGGCCGCACTTCTGTTAGGTCGGTGAAGATATACAATAAAATGGTCCGCCATTCTTCGACATCCAACGATTTCCCTTTCGAAGCACCGGATGGTGCGAGCTTACCTTTGAATAGGCTGAGGTTGGATCGAACTTTTTCTCGATCGCCATCATTGTACCGAGGCTTCGGGTTATGTAAATGATGACTTTTGGCTTCGTAGTGTGTTGTCACGAAGTTTGCCGCCTCCTCAGTAATGAATGCCTCGGCCATCGATGCTTCAATTCTACGTTTATTTTTACACTTAGCTCGAAGCGTCTTCTGCATCCTCTCAGTTGAGTAGCACCATCGATTTTGAATGGGCCCCCACATTCTTGCCTCGGTCGGGAGATGCAAAATCAAATGTTGCATTGGACTAAAGAAGCCCGGTGGAAAGATCTTTTCTAATTTGTAGATCAACTCCGGCACCAACTCTTCCATTTCATCTAGCACGCCAGGCGATAGTTCTTTCGCACAAAGAGAACGGAAGAAATAGCTCAGCTCTGCCAGTACTAGCCATTCATCCTCAGGGATAAAGCCACGCAACATCACCGGCATTACCCGCTCAATCCATATGTGCCAATCATGACTCTTGAGCCCAAATATTTTCAATTTCTCAAGACTCGCTCCCTCTTTAGATTCGCAGCATACCCATCGGGGAACATCAACCGCATTTTCACCCACAATAGCATTTCCCTCATAGATGGCCTTTCAAGATTGAACCATGCCTTTCGCTTCGCTATGCTTTGCTTTCCTTTCCGTTGTCGCAAGTTTTGCAACGGTCTATCACATAGAGCCTCCAGGTCGATTCTAGCCTTAGGATTATCTTTTGACTTCCCCTCTATGCCGAACAATGTACCAAAAATGGCCTCCACAATATTCTTTTCAGTGTGCATCACATCAATGTTGTGTGGGCAAAGGAGGTCTTTGAAGTAAGGGAGATCCCATAAGCATGACTTGTGAGTCCAGGCGTGTTCCGTATTATACCCTTTGAAGTATCCTGGACGCAAAGGATCAGGCTCGAGAGCGTTTAACTGATCAAGGGTCTGTTGGTCTGTCAACGCAGCTGGTGCAGTGTTTTTGACAACTCTACCTTTGATGAAATTCTTCTTGTCTTTTCTGAACTTATGGTCAGGATCCAGGAATTGTCTATGCATGTCGAAGCAAAAATACTTGCAACCAGCCTGCAGCCAACGGAACTGAAGAGCTGCCTTGCATGTGGTGCACGGGAACCTTCCATGCACACACCAGCCAGCGAATAGCGCAAACGCCGGATAATCATGCGTCGAGTACATGTACCACACATGCATTTTGAAATTTGTTTTGGTAGCCGCGTCGTAGGTCTTGATCCCATTATCCCAGGCTTCTTGCAACTCATCCTTAAGCGGCTGCATGTACACATTTATATTCTTCCCCGGATAGTTGGGCCCTGGAATTATCAACGTCAGGAAAATGTTCTTTCTTTTCATAATCTCTCCGGGTGGCAAATTTAGTGGAATGACAAATACAGGCCAACAACTGTATTGTGCTGCCGTCATACCATACACATTGAACACATCCGTGCTGATGGCAACTCTAGGTTGCCTTGGATCTTCCGATTTATCCTTATGTAATGCATCGAAGTGCCTCCACGCAAAACCATCTGAAGTGTGTACCAGCATCTTGTCCCCATCCGCATCTAGTTCGGTTCTTTTGCCCAATTTGTGCCATGTCATCTGTCTGGCCGTCTCTTCAATCATGAAAAGACGTTGAAGTCTTGGTACGATTGGCAAATATCGAAAAACATTAATGGGGATTTTGGTCTGATTCTTCTCACCCATGCCGTTGTCTACCACAATATACGTGGAAGAATTGCAAATGGGGCAATAGTTCAAGGCCGCATACTCAAGCCTAAATAAGGCACATCCATTCTCACAGGCATGTATCTTCTCATAGGGCATCTTAAGTACACGAAGGATTTTCTTTGACTGGTACAGGTTTGCACGCAGCACATGGCCTTTGGGTAGAAAGCGTCCAAATATCGTCATCATCGCGTCGTAGCATTCTATCCCTAGTTTGAATTGAGCCTTCAGAGCCATTACTTGCGTGATGGCATCCAGCTGACAAAGCTCAGTCTGCTCGTGGAGAGGACGTTTTGAAGACTCCAGCATTTCATCGAAGGCCTTCGCAGATTCCTCCATCTCATCGTCCGAATCACGAGCATCATCAAAGTCTTGCACCATGTCTTCAATCCCGGTACCATGCTCGTCGGTGCGATGACGAATCACCTCAGCTCTGGCACGTTGGTCAGACTCACCATGAAAACTCCACACCGTATAATTAGGCGTAAAACCCCACTTCTGCAGGTGTTTACCCATTTCAAACTCTGTCTGCTTTTTCCATTTGTCGCAGTTGGGACAGGGGCACCATGTTTTATGCTGGCCATTTGCAAATGCGGCTCTCACAAACCCCCTGGTTTTTGTTAACCATTCATGGGTCATGTCTTTCTGACTAGGGTGACCAGTGTACATCCAAGCACGATCACTCATGTTGCCTAGCTACCTATGGGGGCACAAGAAATAAATATATAATTCATCATCTATATTCATACGCTAATCAAGTTTGTCAGTTTTATTACGTCCATGCAACCTACACGCTAATAGGTAAAGATAGGTCCTAATCCCACCCGAGTATTTGTAGACGAGTTCGTTTTCCCATGCTCTGCTCGAGATGCGACGCAGAATTTCGGCAGCACTGCCCCGCTGTTCTCCTGATACACATCTCGGCAATAAGCAGAGAGGATATGTACCCGGAGAACAATAGGGGAGGCACTGACGAAATTCTGCATCGGATCCGGAGCACAGCATACGGGAAAACAAACCCAATCTACACATACTCGGGCTGTCCATGGATAATGTTGGACAATTCGAAAGGATGGCGGTTATAAATATGCAAAGAAATGCATATTTATAGATGTCGCCCTTTCGAACGGGAGACGCATGCTGGTCACGCACACTCATGATTGAAGAACCCTATAGCTAGCAAGTTTCATCGGCACGAAGACTGGGACAGAGCAAATTAAGGGGGTAGGAGGAGAAGTCAGTTGTGCTCACCAACAAACGCAAGGGCGGAGCTCGTCCAACGCACGTGGAGGTCGTCGAACAACTGCACATTGAAATTCACCCGATCAACACAAATATGATGTTTTTATAATTAACATAATCGGAAAATATGTGACCTAACTCATAATTTACAAAATTATGACCCCGTGGCTAGGGGGTCGGGGGTCGGGGGTAGGGGGTCGGGGGTCGAGGGTCAGTGGCGTCGGGGGTCGGGGGTCAGGGGTCGGGAGTCGGGGGTTGGAGGTCGGGGGTCGGGGGTTAGTGGTGTCGGGCGTCGGGAGTTGGGGGTCGGGGGTCAGTGGTGTCGGGCGTCGGGGGTCGGGGGTCGGGAGTCGGGTGTCAGTGGCGTCGGGGTTGGGGGTCGAGGGTCGGGCATTGGTGGCGTCAGGCGTCGAGGGTTGGTGGCGTCGGGCGTCGGGGGTCGAGAGTCGGGTGTCGGGGGTCAGTGGTGTCGGGTGTCAGTGGCGTCGGGTGTCGGGGGTCGAGGGTCGGGGGTTGGTGGCATCGGGCCTCGGGGGTTGGTGGCGTCGGGCGTCGGGGGTCGTTGGCGGGGGGTCGGGGTCCTTTTCTTTCTTCTTCTCCTCTCTCCTCTTTTTCTTCTTCTTCTTGTATATCCCTTGTGACCTCACTCGGCCTCCATAACTCTAACTTTCTATTAACCCCCGTTACTAGAAATGGAAACTATCTAGAATCTAGTGTTTTTTTAGATTTTTGCTTTCCTACTTGTAAGAAGAGACCACCATTGCAAAAGCACAAAGAAGCAACCGATGCATATATCTCGGGATAACTTTCATTTCTTATATGTGCCACCGGAACTGTCCGTTCCTTGTGTTGCCCCCCTTGTGCCTCCCTTAACCAGGCCCGTGGATTGCTTTACATATGACTGGACGCAGAAGGCCCAAATTCTAGGAAATATAAAAGGAGATCAGCCCACTATTATGGAAGCAAAGAGGCCAGCCTAGTACACCATACGAATAGTTATCCCTAAAAGGAGATCAGCCCACTATTGTGCCTTTCAAACCATAACAGTGTAATGGTAGAACTAGACATCAACTATTAGCTTGAAAATTACTGATCTTTGATACTAATACTTGGAAATAAAATTTCATATTAATATGGAATGTAATCTTTATTTTGTTTAATGAAGAATGACCAAATATAAACTAGCTAGGGGGCTGTTTGGATCAAAGCACATAAGCATTCAACCAAAAAATTGGGGTTGACCAGATGATATATAGCCTATGTTTTGGTTAAGGTAAAATTATCTAGAGTCAGGTACAAGCAAACTTCATCGTCATATGCACTGAAATGAAAAAAAGAAAGAAAATAATTGGACTCACCAGGGAAGTTGCCGCGGGAGGGGTGTGGTCGCGGGGAGGGGGTGGACGCAGGGAGGGTTGTGGCCGCCGGGAGGGTTGTGGCCGTGGGGAGGGGGTGGCCGCAGGGAGGGGTCGCCGGGAGGGGTGTGGCCGCGGGGAGGGGGTGGCCGGAAGGAGGGGTCGCCGCGGGGAGGGGGTGGCCGTGGGGAGGGGAACGCCGCGGGGAGGGGGTCGCCGGTGGGAGCGAGGCGGTGCGGCGACGGGCGCCGCAGGGAGGGGTCGCCGCGGGGAGGGGTGTGGCCGCGGGGAGGGGGTGGCCGCGGGGAGGGGCCGGGGTGGCCGCGGCGAGAGGGTCGCCGTGGGGAGGGGAGCGCCGCGGGGATGGGGTCGCCGATGGGAGCGAGGCGGTGCGGCGGCGGGCGCGAGCGACAGTGAGCGCGAGGGGGAGAGAGACAGTACTGTGTGGGGGGACAGAGAGAGATAGTGAGCGCGAGGGGGAGAAGATGGCCGTTACACGGTCGGCCCCTTTGTCGTCCGCCCCCCGACGGCAAAGGCCCCAAAGGCAGACGGCAAAGGCCGACACACGGCAAAGCTAGCATTCCGTCGGGCACGGCACGCATGGGACCCACCCGTGCTCTTTGCCGTCTGCCCTTGGTCTCTTTGCCGTCCGCTGGCAGACGGCAAAGGGCCGACACATGCCAAATAGTATTTTTGCCATCTGTCATCCCTTTGTCGTCCGCCTTGTGTTAACTGACGGCAAATAGGTTCTTTGCCATCAGCCAGCAGACGGCAAAGGGATGGCTGACGGCAAAGAAGTGGATTCCAGTAGTGCCTCCCGCTCCCGCAGCAGCCCAGGACATTCTGAACGTCTGGCAAACACGGAGTGATGACTACTCTCTGGTTAGGTGTGGCATGTTATACAGTTTGAAAACGGGGCTCCAAAGGCGTTTTGAGCAACACGGTGTATATGAGATGTTCCAAGAGCTGAAACTAGTTTTTCAAGCTCATGCGTGTGTCGAGAGATATGAAGTCTCCGACTCAAGCTCATGCCCGTGTCGAGAGATATGAAGTCTCCGACAAGTTCTTTAGCTGTAATGTCACATCCCTCACACCTTATAAGCAAGTTAGCCTTGTGCTCATGTCTTCTCTGCATTGCATCTAAGAAATTTTCAACAAGAACAAAGAAAGTGGTGAAGGAAAACTCAAAACCCTAGCCACTTCTTTAAATAAAGGAAATCTCAAACTAGTTAAAATCAATGAACCCAAAATGGCCTCAAGAAAAGTTCAATCTTTATGATAAATCATGAAAGTAAATGAGCAATGAAGAAAACCATTTTCTTGACACTTTAAGCATTTTAAATAAATGCATAAAGCTACTGGTTTCAAGTTTTAAATTTGAAATCAGAAACTTTAAACTTTCAAAAATATTGAAAACTTTGGGAATGGTTGGAAATATTCCAACAAATATTGTGGTGTGTTTAAAATAGTTTTTACAAACTATTTGGGAGTTAAAATAAATGGTAAATCAATGAAATAGCAAAACAGGAATAAAACAGAAAGAAAATGAGAAAAGCTTACATGACGCTCACCTGGCCCGGCCCATCTCCTTCCTGTCGTCTTCCTCCCCCGCCAGTGGGCAGCAGGAGGTGGCCGCCGAGTACTCCGGCGCGGCCATGCACCTGTGCGCCTGCCTGGCCGCCGCTTTGGCTGGCAAGCACGGGGATAACCTCCCCGAGCTCGTAGCTATCCGTTCCCCAGCTCATTCTCCCCCTCTGCCTCGTTTCTTTCTGCCGCCATTGGAGCCCGAGCAGAGCTCGAGATGGCCATCGTTCTAGCCTCCCCTCCTTCCTTCTGAGCCGCGCAATAACTCCACCGCATGTCCCTGAAGCTCCCTAGCCACGAGCCCGACGCCCAGACGCAGTGAAACGACGAGACGCAGTCGTCTTCTTCCTCGGGTCACCGAAGTTCATCGCCGGCGTTCTCCCTCTCCAGGCCGTCCCCGAGCAAGCTAGCGCCACTACTGCACTCCTCGTGAGCTTGCGCTCCTTTCCCCAAGATATCCCCATCGATCCCCTCCTCTAGGCCTAGTTCCATCGGAGCCCGACGAGATCTGCCGCAGGAGCTCGTCCCCGGTAGCCCTCCGGTGATCAGCTCGTCCTTCTGAGGCCACCAGCAGCTTCAGGCCGTCGCGTAGATGTCGTAGGAGCTGAGTCCCGTGCGTAGTTCCCTCCGTATCAAAGACCCCGATAACGCATGAACCTTGGCCGCCGCCAAGCTCGTCGCCGGCATCATCTCCGGCAAGATCAGCCCCAGCCAAGTGCAAAAATGAGCCCGTGGGAGAAGTGTCGTTCCTCTTGTGCTCTCCGCGTAGAGTTTGGCCCCCTGTGCGCCGTTTCCGAGCCCCTCCATCGTTCTGATGGTCGCCGGAGGCTCCCTGCCGGCGAGGATGACCTCGCCGCTGGTGGAACTCAGCTGGCCTGAGCCACTGGTCAGGTTTGACTTTCAACGGCCAGTTGGACCTGCTGATGTCATGCTGATGTAGTATAACTATTTTCCAGTATAAAAATAATTCCAGAAATATTTAAAACTTCAAAAATTCATAGAAATTAATGTGTAACTCCAATGAAAATAATTTATATATGAAAAAGTATCAGAAAAATTCAAGGAATCTGAATATGCTATTTTCAATCATGTTTGAAATTGCTACAGAACCCAAACATGTAGATTAATGAATAAGTCAATTCTTATAAATATTTTATAAATGGAATATGGAAAATATTTAAATTTCTTTATGAATGACATGATCACACACTATTCTAATTACAAACCAGCAACTTAACATGTCATCCCATGCATGTTAACATCAAGTTGATCTGAGCATCAGGTCGAATCAATTAAAACGGTATCCGAGAATACCTCGTTTGAAGTGATATTTGAATATGATTCAAATCAACTTCAAACCTAATATATGCTAACTATATTAGTTTGTCACCTTGCATTCTCATGCCATGCTCATGCATCATCTTGATTGCATATGTTTGTTATTGATTGTTGTCATTCCTTCGGTAGGCTCCACTCCCCCGGATTCCACCGAATATCCGTGTGACGGATATTGTCACTCCTCTGAGCAACAAGGCAAGCAACCATTTTGATCAACCCGATAAATCCCATGTTCTGCTCCTGCACTTACTTATTGCATTAGGATCAAATGCTTCAACTGCTTTTGCCACGTTAGTTGAACCCACTTCCTTTGCATGACCTAACCTTGTCACAGTAAATAGCCGAACCTTGCAACCTAGCATACCTGGTAGTTGCTTGAGCTATGATGTGCCTTATCCTGCTATGCATGCTATGCTTAGAGTTGTGTAAGGTCTGTCATCTGGGAGATGAACAGAATTGTGAGAATGTGTTCGGTAAGCAAAGGTTGTGTGTTGAACCTGATTTGGTAAAGGTACCGGTGAAAGGCTGTGTAGGAGTACATGGCGGGTTGTTTCATTGGAACCGTCCTTAGGAACTGAGTTCCGTGTATGTAATCCAAGACGAGATACTACCACATGCTAGGCCCTGAAATATGACCCCGCTCGACTTATTAATCGCTTAGTACTCGGTCCAGGAGTTGCAAGTAGTTTCTGGTGTTTATAGTCATGCTGGAGGCCGTGCATAGTGCTAACCTGAGAGGTGGGCTATGATGCGGTAGGCAGTGGCACGGTGTACCAAGTGGCACCCGGATGGTGGGCTTGGGAACCCTGCGCACATCGTTTGAGGCCGTGGCGGAAACCCCGGCCGGACTTTCATACGGGTTACTCTCAGATAGGCGATAAACCTGGACTAGGTACTAGTGTGGTTAACGGTCGTGGCCGACTCCCTCGCTAGGCTTCCGCTTGAAGGTTGCCGAGGTGCATGACATGCATATGGCGATAAGTGGCAAGAGCGCGTGTGACGAAGTACACCCCTGCAGGGTTATGATCTATTCGAATAGTCGCGTCCGCGGATATGGACTACTTGGAGACATATGTTGTTCATAGATAACTTAAATGGCTACTCATAGAATTGTCAAGATAAGCGTGAGTGTCGTGGACGGCATTTCCGTATGGAGACGGAATGATTCCATGATGGTGTATTGTTGTGGTGTTAGTGGACTCGTGTGCGAGAAATCAAGTTGTCAAAATTATTTAAAAATGCAAGTTCTCTAGCCACGAGTCAAATGCTGGCTTTCCGCATGAAACCCCACCATACCTTGTTGATACTTTGCATGAGTAGTTAGTTATCCTAAACTCTTAAGGAGTACCTTCGTACTCATGTTTGCTTAATAAATGTTGCGGAGGTTGCTAATGACCCTAATGGAGGGTTCTTCGTAGACATCGACGACGACGAGTAGCTGGTGTCCCAGCTACGATCTGGCCCTACGTTGGGTCTGTAGTATAGTCAGGCCATGTGCCTTCTAGTTGCACCTGTCTGTACTCAGACAGTTCTAAACTCTTCCGCTGGCTTGTAACTAAATGACTGCTATTATAGGTCGTGAGACCCTTAATGTGTAATATTATGTGTGTGGCTCTTCCGAGCCTCTTAAATAAAGCTTGTATGTTTATGGTTATGTTGTGATGCCATCGATGTATCTATACATATCGGTATGCCATGCGTACGTGTATCGTACTTGATATGTATGGGGTTCGATTACCTAGTCGTGAACTTTAGTAGCACTCCTTACAAGGAAATGCCCCTTTGTGATCCAACGAGCCTTGGTACTTCGCTACTGCTCCGGACACATTGGTTGACCGGCATGTGTCCTTCTTAGCTGCTGTGTCTGTCCCCTTTGTGGGAATGTCACGCGATGTAATGGAGTCCTTGTAGCTTGCTACGACTCATCTACACTCGCTGGTGACCGACACCTGCTTTGTTGGGTCATGTATGCTTGTCCTTGTACGGTACTGCCACTTTGGTTTGTGACTAGACTTGTCGATTCGGGTTCTTTGACATTGGAATGCTAGCGACACTAATGCATACGTGCATCAAAAGACGCAAACAGTCCCGGCTAAGGTAAGGCTGCAGCCGTGGAGTTAACCGTGTGTGAGACCGCAAAGAGATGCGACGTGTTACAGGCTGGATTCCTATGACTTAGGATCGGGGTCCCGACAGCGTTGGTATCAGAGCCTGACTGACTGTAGGATTACTAAGCCAAACTGGTCGAAGTTGAGTCTAGAATTGCTTTAGTTATATATAAGGGAATTGTTTGTGGAAGGGAACGTAAGACTCTTGTTCTCTTCTCAAGTTATTCTATTCTGGTCATCCTCGTCTTTTCTGCGGGAATTAAGGACTAGGTTACTCATCTTCTTCTAGGCTTGTGTTTCTGATCGGTAGATTATAGGACTACGGGTCAATAGATATTGGGTTTCTTTCATTCCTAGGAAAAAGGAAGTAAGTTTGATGATCACAGAGTTGAACTTGATAGTTGAGTGGTTACGCTATTCCATTTTTGGGTTGTCTCAAAATTTGTTTTTGAGCATTTACAACCGTTATGCTGCCCAATTTTGCATTCAGAGCTCTAATGCTTTTGCATTACTCTCTATTTATAGATGCCTGGCCGTCCTTCTCGTTAGGTGGTACGTCTGACCAGGTGCATTGATGTACCGGGTCATACGGCCATGCTGGTCAGGGTGATGTCGGTGTGCGGTTACCGCTGGTACCCCGAGTACACAGTGGAGGAACAGTACCGAGACTTCAACCAGAGCCAGTACATCTGCACTCTTAGGGTATTTCCAGACTACCCTGGAGCTGAGGAGCCAATCCATTGGTTCTATGGGTTGGGAGTCACTGTTGACATGGCAGTACAAGATGCTGCCTATTCAATGCTGACCATTATGAGAGCGAGACATGCACTGCTGCAGAATTCAGAGTTCTGCTATGTTCCAGCCTCTCAGCCTGGTGAAGAGGGATACCTCAGTGGAGTCTATTTTGATTCTTCTATGGAGGATCCATTACTGCAGTCCACTGTTGAGATGCTAGAGAACAGAGACAGGGATGCTCGTGCTCTCCGCATGGAGCTTTATGCTACCCGTGCCCGTCTGTGGACGGCTTTGACGCAGCTGGCACCGGTAGTCCAGACAGGGTACGGAGATATGGAGATGCTGAACCCTGTTAGGACCCATCTTCCGGCCCACGTTGACTGGCCAGCTATAGGAGGAGTCACACCTCTTCGGGGACCCCTCTTACCACCAGTCAGGGGACCAAGGCCACATCCGTGTCCTTATGGATCCCAGGGATCTCAGGCCAGAGTGTTTCCTGATCTGCAGGTTGAGCTTCCAGGTCATGGAGGTAATCTCTATGAGATGTTCTATGCGGATGCCTGAGCTGTGAGCGGAAGCATAGTATGGTAGTAGCCGTACGTTCACAGTCCTGCGTGACTTGTGAAGTATGCCTGGGATGTGAAATGAATTCCGGAGGCCTAGATAAATAATGTATAGGAAGTTTGTAAGCCTCTGATGAGTAGTTTCATAATTTCAGTAGTTTGCTCTTCGATTAAGGTTGTACTGAACTATGTAAGGGTGTGTATGAACCATGGTGTATATATAGCAGTTGCTTGTTACCATGCTGTTCGGATATTTATTTCCGCATTCCGTGTGTTCAGTACATTCTTAATCCATAGCTAGTATTGATATGATATTGGTCTAAGCTATGAGTTTGTTTGTGAGGATGGTGTTCACCAGGTTGAACCGTGCCCCTGGTCATGAGCAAGGCGAGGGTAGTCAAGCGTCGCAGGAAGACCTGCCTCACCCGCCCTCTCTGGCGGAAGTGATGCTTGAGGCAGAGAGAAACAAAAGGGAGACCAACCGACTGTTAGAGCGTAATGAGCAGAATACGGCTCGTCAGCCTAGGAATGTTGCAGTGTCCCTCAACGACTTTGTGAAGCTGAATCCTCCAAAGTTTCATCATTCTGTCAATCCCCTCGACGCTGATGACTGGCTGTGCAGCATCTCACGCAAGATTCGCTCTGTGAATGTGTCTGAGGCCGACAAGGTGACCTTTGCGGCGTATTTCCTGGAAGGACCCGCCAATCTGTGGTTGGAGAATTTTGAAGCTATGCGTCCTGCTGAACCAGCAGCCACATGGGCAGACTTCAGTGCAGCTTTTCGTCTGCACCATATTCTAGAGGGCCTGATGGACAAAAAGAGAGAAGAGTTCTGTGCCTTCACTAAGGGCAAGTTGACCGTGGATGCCTGTAGCCGCGAGTTCGGTAACCTCGGCCGCTATGCAACAGAGGAGGTGTCTACTGACGCCAAGAAGCAAGCAAGATTTCGTAAGGGTCTGAGCCCTGAGCTTCCTCGTGATCTGCGCCTCCACGAGTGTGCAAGCTTTCAAGCCCTGGTCAACAAGGCGATCAGTGCCGAGACTGGTCATACTCACTTTGAAGCCACAAGGAAGCACTCCTGTGACTTTGGCTCGTCTTCTGGTTCCGCGTTTCCAAAACGCAGGATGTGTGTTCCGAACAGTTCTCTGCCGCCAAGATACACTCCGAGGCCATCCTACGTGGCGCCTCAGACGAATCAGGCCAACCCTCCAGCAAAGACTTATGGTGGTCCAGCTAGCAATGCTGCACCACGTGCCAACCAAGTGATATGCTACAAGTGTGGAGAACCAGGGCACTATTCCCATGAGTGTCCTCAAAATGTGGGTGCCAAGCAACCCGAAAAGTCCGTCGGGCAAGCCAAGTCGGGCAAAGCTTACTATGTGAAGCCAACTCCTTCACATGGCCGTGTGAACTATGTGTCAGCAGAAGAAGCTGCAGAGGATCCCGACGTCATGCTGGGTACGCTTCTTGTTAATCATCACCCAGCGTTTGTTCTCTTTGACACTGGGTCTTCTCATTCCTTCATTTCAGAAAGTTATGCACAGTTGCATAACATATCTTTTTGTGATATGCCAATTCCATTGGTTGTCCAAACTCCTCGTAGTAAATGGAAAACCTCTAGGATAACCTATGACAATGAAATTCTAGTAGTCAGGCTAGTATTTCTAGCCTCATTGATAGCATTTAAATCTTCGGATATTAATATCATCTTGGGCATGGACTGGATGTCAGCTCACTATGCCAAGATTGATACCCATTCTAGAAATGTCCAGCTTACCCATCCCTCGTGTGAGATAGTAAATGTCTCTACTCGAGTTGCCAAATGCCAACTCTGTTCCCTAAATGCCAACCCTCTTCCGAAACTTGAAGACATTCCGGTAGTCCGTGACTTCCCGGATTTTTTCCAGAGGAACTGCCAGGAATTCCACCTGACAGAGATGTAGAGTTCGTGATAGATCTTGTTCCGGGAACTGTCCCAATAGCCAGAAGACCATATAAGATGGCACCCCTGGAGCTAGCCGAACTTAAGAAGCAACTAGATGAGGCCTTGAACAAAGGTTTCATTCGTCCTAGCTCTTCTCCTTGGGCTTGCCCCGTCCTCTTCGTCAAGAAGAAAGACGGAACGGATCGGATGGTTGTAGATTACCGACCGGTTAATCTGGTCACCATAAAGAACAAGTATCCGCTCCCCAGGATCAACGATCTATACGATCAGCTCGCTGGATCCTCAGTATTCTCCAAAATGGATTTGAGGTTGGGATACCATCAAATCAAGATCAAGAACGGGGACATTCCAAAAACGGCTTTTGTTACTCGATATGGCCAATACGAGTACACCGTCATGTCCTTCGGTTTAACCAATGCCCCAGCCACCTTCTCTCGTCTGATGAATTCAATCTTCATGGAGTATTTGGATAAATTCGTCGTGGTATACCTCGATGATATTCTCATCTACTCGAAGAACGAACAAGAACATGCCGAGCATCTAAGGCTGGTATTGATGAAACTTCGAGAGCATCGCCTTTATGCCAAGTTTTCAAAATCTGAATTTTGGTTACCAGAAGTGACCTATCTAGGTCACGTAATCTCTGGTAAGGGTATTGCTGTCAATCCCGAGAGAGTTCAAGCTGTCCTTGATTGGACTCAACCTGAATCGGTTAAGCAAGTTAGGAGTTTTCTTGGTCTAGCGAGCTATTGTCGCCGCTTTGTCGAGAATTTCTCCAAGGTTGCAAAGCCTCTAACTGAACTCCTCAAGAAGGATAAAAAGTTCGAGTGGACACCACAGTGTGAGCATAGTTTTCAGGAACTGAAAAGACGCCTGACTTCCGCACATGTGTTGCTACCACCAGATTTTTCTAAGGACTTTGTTATCTACTGCAACGCCTCGCGACAAGGATTAGGTTGCATTCTCATGCAAGATCGTCATGTGATCGCATACGCATCTCGACAGTTGCGTCCACATGAGGATAATTATCCCACACATGACCTTGAGCTTGCAGCTGTGGTCCATGCACTAAAAACCTGGCGACAGTACCTTCTGGGTAATCGTTGTGAAATATTCACTAATCACCAAAGTCTGAAATATATCTTCACCCAGCCGGATTTGAATCTCAGGCAAAGAGGGTGGGTTGAGTTGATCTCGGATTACGACTTAGGGATAACTTACACCCCGGGGAAGGCCAATGTTATGGCCGATGCGCTAAGTCGTAAATCTTATTGTAACAATTTGATGCTACAACAAGGTCAACCACATCTTTATGAGGACTTTCGGAAGTTGAATCTTCATATTGTTCCTCAAGGATTCCTTTCTACCCTGGTGCCGAAGCCTACTCTTAAGGATGAAATTATAGCTGGCCAAAAGCGTGACAAGGGTATATCACAGATCAAGGAGAATATTTTTAGCGGAAACGCTAAAGAATTTTCCATGAACGATCAAGGTGTTGTGTTCTTCCAGAATCGTTTAGTGGTTCCTAAGAACCCACATCTAAGGCAGTTAATCCTTAAGGAGGCTCACGATTCTCCTCTCACCATTCATCCCGGTAGTACTAAGATGTATCAGGACCTACGCCAGAGGTTCTGGTGGACTAGGATGAAGAGAGAAATTGCTGAGTTCGTTGCTAACTGCGACGTTTGTCGTCGAGTTAAGGCAGAACATCAAAGGCCTGCTTGCACCCTTCAACCTCTAGCTATTCCCGAATGGAAATGGGATAAAGTTAGCATGGATTTCATTACCGGATTTCCCAAGACCAAGAAAGGAAATAATGCTATCTTTGTGATCATTGACCGTCTTTCCAAAGTGGCTCATTTTCTTCCTGTTCGTGAGAGTATAACAGCTAGCCAGCTAGCAGAATTATATGTCTCTCGAATAGTGTCTCTTCATGGTGTTCCCCTGGAGATTAACTTGGACCGTGGGAGTATCTTTACTTCTCGCTTCTGGGAAAGTTTTCAGAATGCCATGGGGACTCACTTATCTTTTAGCACTGCTTTCCATCCCCAATCAAGTGGTCAAGTAGAAAGGTGAATCAAATGCTAGAAGATATGCTCCGAGCTTGTGTTATATCGTTCGGTATGAATTGGGAGAAGTGCCTTCCATTAGCCGAATTTGCTTATAACAATAGTTACCAATCAAGCTTGGGCAAAGCTCCTTTTGAAGTTCTCTATGGACGAAGATGTCGAACACCTCTTAATTGGTCAGAAACCGGAGAGAGGCAACTCTTTGGCCCGGACATGATCCAGGATGCAGAAGAGCAGGTCCGCATTATTCGTGAAAAGTTGAAAACAGCCCAGTCTCGTCAAAAGAGCCAATATGATCGTCATCATAAGGCTGTGACCTTTGAAGTTGACGAGAAGGCTTACCTTCGGGTTACACCTTTGAAGGGTACCCATCGATTCGGTATCAAGGGAAAGTTGGCTCCTCGTTACATTGGTCCTTTTCGTATTCTTGCCAAACAAGGAGAAGTTGCCTACCAGTTGGAACTTCCTCCGCATCTTTCCAAGGTTCATGATGTCTTGCATGTCTCGCAACTCAGGCGTTGCTTTTCGGATCCTATCTGTGAAGTGGACCACGAAACGCTTGATCTCCAAGATAACCTTTCATACCGAGAATACCCCGTGCGTATTCTTGATCAAGCTGAGCATGCCACTCGACGTCGAAACCTCAAGTTTCTTAAAGTTCAATGGTCAAATCATTCTGAAAAGGAGGCAACTTGGGAAAGAGAGGATCGTCTCCAACTTGAGTATCCTGCATTATTCCTGATGACTTCTAAATCTCGGGACAAGATTCTTTTGAGTGGGGGTGAGTTGTCACATCCCTGACACCTTAAGCAAGTTAGCCTTGTGCTCATGTCTTCTTTGCATTGCATCTAAGAAATTTTCAACAAGAACAAATAAAGTGGTGAAGGAAAAATCAAAACCCTAGCCACTTCTTTAAATAAAGGAAATCTCAAACTAGTTAAAATCAATGAACCCAAAATGGCCTCAAGAAAAGTTCAATCTTTCTGATAAATCATGAAAGTAAATGAGCAATGAAGAAAACCATTTTCTTGACACTTTAAGCATTTTAAATAAATGCAAAAATCTACTAGTTTCAAGTTTTAAATTTGAAATCAGAAACTTTAAACTTTCAAAAATATTGAAAACTTTGGGAATGGTTGGAAATATTCCAACAAATATTGTGGTGTGTTTAAAATAGTTTAAAAAACTATTTGGGAGTTAAAATAAGTGGTAAATCAATGAAATAGCAAAACAGAAATAAAACAGAAAGAAAATGAGAAAAGCTTACCTGACTCTCACCTGGCCCGGCCCATCTCCTTCCTGTCGTCTTCCTCCCCCACCAGTGGGCAGCAGGAGGTGGCCGCCGCATACTCCGGCGTGGCCACGCACCTGTGCGCCTCCCTGGCCACCGCTTCGCGCTTGCAAGCACGGGGATAACCCCCCCCCCCCCCGAGCTCGTAGCTATCCGTTCCCCAGCTCATTCTCCCCCTCTGCCTCGTTTCTTTCTGCCGCCATTGGAGCCCGAGCAGAGCTCGATCTCGCCGTCGTTCTAGCCTCCCCTCCTTCCTTCTGAGCCGCGCAATAGCTCCGCCGCATCTCCCTGAAGCTCCCTAGCCACGAGCCCGACGCCCAAACGCAGTGAAACGACGAGACGCAGTCGTCTTCTTCCTCGGGTCACCGAAGTTCGTCGCCAGCGTTCTCCCTCTCCAGGCCGTCCCCGAGCAAGCTAGCGCCACTACTGCACTCCTCGTGAGCTTGCGCTCCTTTCCCCAAGATCTCCCCATCGATCCCCTCCTCTAGGCCTAGTTCCATCGGAGCCCGACGAGATCTGCCGCAGGAGCTCATCGCCGGTAGCCCTCCGGTGATCAACTCGTCCTTCTGAGGCCACCAGCAGCTTCAGGCCGTCGCGTAGATGTCGTAGGAGCTGAGTCCCGTGCGTACTTCCCTCCGTATCAAAGACCCCGATAACGCCCCAGCCTTGGCCGCCGCCAAGCTCGTCGCCGGCGTCATCTCCGGCCAGATCAGCCCCAGCCAAGTGCAAAAATGAGCCCATGGGAGAAGTGTCGTTCCTCTGGTGCTCTCCGCGTAGAGTTTGGCCCCCTGTGAGCCGTTTCCGAGCCCCTCCGTCGTTCTGATGGTCGCCGGAGGCTCCCCGCCGGCGAGGATGACCTCGCCGCCGGTGGAACTCAGCTGGCCTGAGGCACTGACATGTGGGGCCAGCCTCTGGATAGTTTAGTAATAATAAAAATAAATCAGATAAATTAATAAGACACTGACATGTGGGTCCAGTAAGATTAATCAGCTAATTAAGTTTAATTATAATCTAAAACTGACCAGACACACTGACTAGTGGGTCCCACTGGTCAGGTCTGACTTTCAACGGCCAGTTGGACCTGCTGATGTCATGCTGATGCAGTATAATTATTTTCCAGTATAAAAATAATTCCAGAAATGTTTAAAACTTCAAAAATTCATAGAAATTAATGTGTAACTCCAATGAAAATAATTTATATATGAAAAAGTATCAAAAAAATTAAAGGAATCTGAATATGCTATTTTCAATCATGTTTGAAATTGTTAAAGAACCCAAACATGTAGATTAATGAATAAGTCAATTCTTATAAATATTTTATAAATGGAATATGGAAAATATTTAAATTTCTTTATGAATGACATGATCACACACTGTTCTAATTACAAACCAGCAACTTAACATGTCATCCCATGCATGTTAACATCGAGTTGATCTGAGCATCAGGTCGAATCAATTAAAACGGTATCCGAGAATACCTCGTTTGAAGTGATATTTGAATATGATTCAAATCAACTTCAAACCTAATATATGCTAACTATATTAGTTTGTCACCTTGCATTCTCATGCCATGCTCATGCATCATCTCGATTGCATATGTTTGTTATTGATTGTTTTCATTCCTTCGGTAGGCTCCGCTCCCCCGGATTCCACCGAATATCCGTGTGACGGATATTGTCACTTCTCCGAGCAACAAGGCAAGCAACCATTTTGATCATCCCGATAAATCCCATGTTCTGCTCCTGCACTTACTTATTGCATTAGGATCAAATGCTTCAACTTCTTTTGCCACGTTAGTTGAACCCACTTCCTTTGCATGACCTAACCTTGTCACAGTAAATAGCCGAACCTTGCAACCTAGCATACCTGGTAGTAGCTTGAGCTATGATGTGCCTTATCCTGCTATGCATGCTATGCTTAGAGTTGTGTAAGGTCTGTCATCTGGGAGATGAACAGAATTGTGAGAATGTGTTCGGTAAGGAAAGGTTGTGTGTTGAACCTGATTTGGTAAAGGTACCGGTGAAAGGCTGTGTAGGAGTACATGGCGGGTTGTTTCATTGGAACCGTCCTTAGGAACTGAGTTCCGTGTATGTAATCCAAGACGAGATACTACCACATGCTGGGCCCTGAAATATGACCCCGCTTGACTTATTAATCGCTTAGTACTCGGTCCAGGAGTTGCAAGTAGTTTCTGGTGTTTATAGTCATGCTGGAGGCCGTGCATAGTGCTGACCTGAGAGGTGGGCTATGATGCGGTAGGCAGTGGCACGGTGTACCAAGTGGCACCCGGATGGTGGGCTTGGGAACCCTGCGCACATCGTTTGAGGCCGTGGCGGAAACCCCGGCCGGACTTCCGTACGGGTTACTCTCAGATAGGCGATAAACCTGGACTAGGTACTAGTGTGGTTAACGGTCGTGGCCGACTCCCTCGCTAGGCTTCCGCTTGAAGGTTGCCGAGGTGCATGACGTGCACATGGCGATAAGTGGCGAGATCATGTGTGACGAAGTACACCCCTGAAGGGTTATGATCTATTCGAATAGCCGCGTCCGCGGATATGGACTACTTGGAGACATATGTTGTTCATAGATAACTTAAATGGCTACTCATAAAATTGTCAAGATAAGCGTGAGTGTCGTGGACGGCATTTCCGTATGGAGACGGAATGATTCCACGATGGTGTATTGTTGTGGTGTTAGTGGACTCGTGTGCGAGAAATCAAGTTGTCAAAATTATTTAAAAATGCAACTTATCTAGCCACGAGTCAAATGCTGGCTTTCCGCATGAAACCCCACCATACCTTGTTGATACTTTGCATGAGTAGTTAGTTATCCTAAAGTCTTGCTGAGTACCTTCGTACTCATGTTTGCTTAATAAATGTTGCAGAGGTTGCTAATGACCCTAATGGAGGGTTCTTCGTAGACATCGACGACGACGAGTAGCTGGTGTCCCAGCTACGATCTGGCCCTACGTTTGGTCTGTAGTATAGTCAGGCCATGTGCCTTCTAGTTGCACCTGTCTGTATTCAGACAGTTTTAAACTCTTCCGCTGGCTTGTAACTGAATGACTGCTATTATGGGTCGTGAGACCCTTAATGTGTAATATTATGTGTGTGGCTCTTCCGAGCCTCTTAAATAAAGCTTGTATGTCTATGGTTATGTTGTGATGCCATCGATGTATCTATACATATCGGTATGCCATGAGTACGTGTGTCGTACTTGATATGTATGGGGTTCGATTACCTAGTCGTGAACTTTAGTAGCACTCCTTACAAGGAAATGCCCCTTTGTGATCCAACGAGCCTTGGTAGTTCGCTACTGCTCCGGACACATTGGTTGACCGGCATGTGTCCTTCTTAGCTATTGTGTCTGTCCCCTTTGGGGAAATGTCACGCGATGTAATGGAGTCCTTGTAGCTTGCTACGACTCGTATACACTCGTTAGTGACCGACACCTGCTTTGTTGGGTCATGTATGCCTGCCCTTGTGCGGTACTGGCACTTTGGTTTGTGACTAGACTTGTCGATCCGGGTTCTTTGACATTGGAATGCTAGCGACACTAATGCATACGTGAGTCAAAAGACGCAAACGGCCCCGGCTAAGGTAAGGCTACAGCCGTGGAGTTAACCGTGCGTGAGACCGCAAAGAGATGCGATGTGTTACAGGCTGGATTCCTATGACTTAGGATCGGGGTCCCGACATGTAAGATGGAGGAGAGCAGTTCTGTCAGTGAGCACATACTCAAAATGTCTGGGTTACACGGTCGTCTGACTTCACTTGGAGTCAAACTTCCGGATGATGCTATAATTGACAGAATCCTCCAGTCTCTCCCACCAAGCTACAAAGGTTTTGTGCTGAACTAGAACATGCAAGGGATGGAGAAGACCATTCCCGAGTTGTACTCGATGCTCAAGTCTGCAGAAGTAGAAATCAAGAAAGAGCATCAAGTGTTGATGGTCAACAAGACCACCAGTTTCAAAAAGGGCAAGGGTAAGAAGAACTTCAAGAAATACGGCAAAGCCGTTGCCGCGCCCGGTAAGCCAGATGCCGGGAAGAAGAAAAAGAATGGACCCAAGCCTGAGACTGAGTGCTTCTATTGCAAGGGAAAGGGTCACTAGAAGCGGAACTGCCCCAAGTACTTAGCGGACAAGAAGGCCGGCAACGTTAAAGGTATATGTGATATACATGTTATTGATATGTACCTTACCAGCGCTCGTAGTAGCTCCTGGGTATTTGATACCGGTGCTGTTGCTCACATTTGCAACTCAAAGCAGGAACTGCGGAATAAGCGGAGACTGGCCAAGGACGAGGTGACGATGCGCGTCGGGAATGGCTCCAAGGTCGATGTGATCGCCGTCAGCATGCTACCTCTACATCTACCATCGGGATTAGTTTTAAACCTTAATAATTGTTATTTAGTACCAGCTTTGAGCATGAATATTGTATCAGGGTCTTGCTTAATGCGAGACGGCTACTCATTTAAGTCAGAGAATAATGGTTGTTCTATTTATATCAGTGATATGTTTTATGGTCATGCTCCGCTGGTGAATGGTTTATTCTTGATGAATCTCGATCGTGATGTTACGCATATTCATACTGTGAGTACCAAAAGATGTAAAGTTGATAATGATAGTCCCACATACTTGTGGCACTGCCGCCTTGGTCATATCGGTGTTAAGCGCATGAAGAAGATCCATACTGATGGACTATTAGAGTCTCTTGACTTTGAATCATTTGACACATGCGAACCGTGCCTCATGAGCAAGATGACTAAGACTCCATTCTCAGGAATAATGGAGAGAGCAACTGACTTATTGGAACTAATACATACTGATGTGTGTGGTCCAATGAACGTTGAAGCTCGCGGTGGCTACCGTTATGTTCTCACTCTCACCGATGATTTGAGTAGGTATGGGTATATCTACTTGATGAAGCACAAATCTGAGACGTTTGAAAAGTTCAAGGAATTTTAGAGTGAGGTCGAGAATCAACGTGACAGAAAAATTAAGTGTCTACGATCTGATCGTGGAGGAGAATATTTGAGTCACGAGTTTGGCACACACCTAAGGAAGTGTGGAATCGTTTCACAACTAATGCCGCCTGGCACACCACAACGCAACGGAGTGTCTGAACGTCGTAATCGCACTTTATTAGATATGGTACGATCTATGATGTCTCTTACCGACTTACGCTATCATTTTGGGGATACGCATTGGAAACTGCAGCGTTCACTTTAAATAGGGCACCGTCTAAATCCGTTGAGACGACACCGTATGAACTATGGTTTGGCAAGAAACCTAAGTTGTCGTTTCTTAAAGTTTGGGGCTGCGATGCTTATGTGAAGAAACTTCAACCAGAAAAGCTCGAACCCAAAGCGGAGAAATGTGTATTCATAGGATACCCCAAGAAACTATTGGGTATACCTTCTATCTTAGATCCGAAGGTAAAACCTTTGTTGCCAAGAACGGATCCTTTCTAGAGAAAGAGTTTCTCTCAAAAGAAGTAAGTGGGAGGAAAGTAGAACTTGAGGAGGTAATTACACCCCCTCTCGAACAGGAAAGTAGCGCAGCGCGGGAAATTGTTCCCGTGGCGCCTGCACCAACTGAAGAGGAAGTTAATGATAATGATCATGAAGCTTCGGATCAAGTTACTACTGAACCGCGAAGGTCCACAAGGGCACGCTCCGTACCAAAGTGGTACGGCAACCCTGTGATGGAAATCATGTTGTTAGACAACGGTGAACCTTCAAACTATGAATAAGCAATGGCGGGCCCGGATTCCAACAAATGGCTTGAAGCTATGAATTCTGAGATAGGATCCATGTATGAGAACAAAGTATGGACTTTGGTGGACTTGCCCGATGACCAGCGAGCCATAGAAAATAAATGGATCTTCAAGAAGAAGACTGATGCAAATGGTAATGTAACCGTTTATAAAGCTCGACTTGTCGCAAAGGGTTTTCGACAAATTCAAGGAATTGACTACGAAGATACTTTCTCTCCCGTAGCGAAGCTGAAATCAGTCTGAATCATGTTAGCAATTGCCGCCTTTTATGATTATGAAATTTGGCAAATGGACGTCAAAACAGCGTTCCTTAACGGGAACCTGAAGGAAGAGTTGTATATGATGCAACCAGAAGGTTTTGTCGACCCTAAGGGTGCTAACAACGTGTGCAAGCTCCAGCGCTCCATCTATGGGTTGGTGCAGGCATCTCGGAGTTGGGACATTCGCTTTAATGAGGTGATTAAAGCGTTTGGGTTCATACAGGTTTATGGAGAAGCCTGTCTGTACAAGAAAGTGAGTGGGAGCTCTGTAGCTTTCCTCATATTGTATGTGGATGACATATTATTGATGGGGAATAATATAGAGATGTTGGAGAGCATAAAGGCCTATTTGAACAAGAGTTTTTCAACGAAGGACCTTGGAGAAGCTGCATACATATTAGGCATCAAGATCTATAGAGATAGATCGAGACGCCTCATAGGTCTTTCGCAAAGTACATACCTTGACAAGATATTGAAGAAGTTCAATATGGAAAACTCAAAGAAAGGGTTCTTGCCAGTTTTGCAAGGTATGAGATTGAGTAAGACTCAGTCACCAACCACGGCAGCAGATAGAGAGAAGATGAGTACTGTCCCCTACGCTTCAGCCGTAGGCTCTCTAATGTATACCATGCTGTGTACCAGACCTAATATAAACCTTGCCATAAGTTTGGTAGGGAGGTACCAGAGTGATCCCGGTATGGAACACTGGACAGCGGTCAAGAATATCCTTAAGTACCTGCAGAGGACTAAGGAGATGTTTCTCGTTTATGGAGGTGACGAAGAGCTCATCGTAAAGGGTTACATCGACGCTAGCTTTGACACAGATCCGGATGACTCTAAGTCATAGACCGGATACATATATGTCTTGAATGGTGGGGCGGTGAGTTGGTGCAGCAGCAAGCAAGAATTCGTGGCAGCATCTACATGTGAAGCGGAGTACATAGCTGCTTCAGAAGAGGCTCATGAAGGAATTTGGATGAAGGAGCTCATCACCGACCTTCGAGTGGTTCCAAGCGCGTCGGGTCCAATGACACTCTTCTGTGATAACACTGGGGCCATTGCCATTGCCAAGGATCCCAGGTTTCACCGGAATACCAAGCACATCAAACGCCGCTACAACTCCATCCAGGACCATGTACAGAGTGGAGTAATGGATATTTGTAAAGTACACACGGATCTGAATATCGCAGACCCGTTGACTAAACCTCTTCCACGAGAAAAACATGATCAACACCATAATGCCACGGGTGTTCGATACATCACAATGTAACTAGATTATTGACTCTAGTGCAAGTGGGAGACTGTTGGAAATATGCCCTAGAGGCAATAATAAAATGGTTATTATCATATTTCCTTGTTCATGATAATCGTCTATTGTTCATGCTATAATTGTATTAACAGGAAACAGTAATACATGTGTGAATAAATAGATCACAATGTGTCCCTAGCAAGCCTCTAGTTGGCTAGCTCGTTAGTCAATAGATGATCATGGTTTCCTGGTCATGGGCATTAGATGTCATTGATAACGGGATCACATCATTGGGAGAATGATGTGATGGACAAGACCCAATCCTAAGCATAGCACTAGATTGTATTGTTCAGATGCTAAAGCTTTTCTAATATCCAGTGTATTTTCCTTCGACCGTGAGATTGTGCAACTCCCGGATATCATAGGAGTGCTTTGGGTGTATCAAACGTCACACCGTAACTGGGTGACTATAATGGTGCACTACGGGTGCCTCTCAAATTGTCTGTTGGGTTGGTACGAATCGAGATCGGGATTTGTCACTCCGCGTGACGGAGAGGTATCTCTGGGCCCACTCGGTAGAACATCATCATGAGCTCAATGTGACTAAGGAGTTAGTCACTCGATGACGTGCTACGGAACGAGTAAAGAGACTTACCGATAACGAGATTGAACAAGGTATATGTATACCGATGATCGAATTTCGGGCAAGTTCTGTACCGACAGACAAAGAGAATTGTATACAGAATTGATTGAATTCTTGACATCGTGGTTCATCCGATGAGATATTCGTGGAGAAAGTGGGAGCCACCATGGGTATCCAGACCCCGCTGATGGTTATTGGCCGGAGAGGTGTCTTGGTCATGTCTGCCTGTCTCCCGAACCCGTAGGGTCTACACACTTAAGGTTCGATGACGCTAGGGTTATAGGGAATTGTTATACGAGGTTACCGAAAGTTGTTCGGAGTCCCGGATATGATCCCGGACGTCACGAGGAGCTCCGGAATGGTCCGGGGGTAAAGATTGATATATAGGATGGATGGTTTTGGACACCAAAAATGTTTCGGGCGTCACCGGTAGTGTACCGGGACCACCGGAAATGGTCCCGGGGGTCCACCGGGAGGGGCCACCAGCCCCAAGAGGTAGCATGGGCCAAAAGAGGGAGGGCAACCAGCCCAAAGTGGGCTGGTGCGCCTCCCACAAAGAGCCCAAGGCGCAGGAGGTGGAGAGGGGGGGAAACCCTAGGCGTTGGTGGGCCTAAGGCCCATCTAGGTGTGCGCCACCCCCTCCCCGTGCCCTGGCCGCCGCACCTCCCATCTGGGGGCTGCCGCACCACCTAGGGTGGGAACCCTAGGGGTGGCACCCCCTCCCCTCCTCCTATATATAGTGGGGGTTTTGGGGCTGTTTTGCACACAGTTTTCCTTCTCCCTCGGCGCAGCCCAGCCCCCTCCTTCCTCCTCTCCCACGGTGCTTGGCGAAGCCCTGCCGGGAGACCTAGTCTCTCCATCGACACCACGCCGTCATGCTGCCGGAGATCTTCCCCAACCTCTCCCTCCTCCTTGCTGGATCAAGGTGCGGGAGATGTCACCGGGCTGCACGTGTGTTCAACGCGGAGGTGTCGTGGTTCGGCACTAGATCGGAATCACACCACGATCTGAATCGCCGCGAGTACGACTCCATCAACCGCGTTCTAGCAACGCTTCCGCTTAGCGATCTTCAAAGGTATGAAGATGCACTCACGCCTCTCTCGTTGTTGGTCCCTCCATAGGAAGATCTGAATATGGCGTAGGAAAATTTTGATTTTATGCTACGTTACCCAACATCAACAACTCTTGTAGCCTTTTCGTGATAGAAGTTATGGAGCATTGGGACGGGGACCAAATGACCGGCCATTTTAACTAGGTTGGTTGATATCTCTGTTTGTAGACTCATTAGTGTGATTGTATAACAACTATTATTCACTATACATTTATATATAAATTTGCACGATACGGTTAATGCAAGGAGAAGACGTCTCATCGCCGAGTTAATTTTGTCATCTACCAACCAGTTACAAGCGGTTAAAAACAAAATCCGCGACATCCCAAAGAAAAGCCATGCGTAAATACTTCATACATGACGGAAGATTGAAGTTTAAACGGTTCCAGTTTAGTCCGGATGCATGTTTCCCGGGCATGAATAATTTTGGTTTGAGACATTTTTGGATTTTAGGTTGCATATGTGACGCAAGAATTCATATGTTACCTATTTTGTTGATTTTTTGTTGCATACACATACATGTTATGTGTCATGTTGTGAGATAGTAAGTTCATGCCAATAATTTGTTTTGCTTCTTCCCATTTGTTATTGCTGAATATTTTACTTATGCACAACTTATGGCCAAGATAAGGAAGATCGAGGAATGCCTAGATAAAATTGAGTGATGAAGTATTTCTAGCAGTTTCTACACTGAATAATTTGAAATAATGCTTCCATTTAACTATTGTCATGTGTGTTTATAATATGAATTTCTTGAGTTAAGTCAATTATTGAATATGTTTTGCTGCTAAAATTTTACTAAATTTGTTGTAGCTTAAAAAGTTAAGTGAATGAGCTGGTTCATTGCTGCTACTTTACTGATTTTTACACAGTGCGTGTTGGGGAACGTTGCAAGGCAAAAGAATCTCCTACGCACACGAAGATCTATCATGGTGATGATCATCTACGAGAGGGAGATCAGATCCACATACCATTGTAAATCACTAAGCGGGAAGCGTTAAGAAACATGGTTGATGTACTGGAACGTCTTCGTGATCCAACTCGCCGCCGTCCCACGATCCGTCCCGATCTAGCGCCGAATGGACGACACCTCCGCATTCAGCACACGTACAACTCGATGATGATCCAACAAGAGGGGGCAGAGATGTAGATGATTTCTTCGGCAGCGCGACAGCGTGATGGCGATGGTGGTGGAGATAGTCCAGCAGGGCTTCGCCTAAGCACCGCTAAAAACTAGACTAGAGGAGAAACTGATCTAGAGAGAGGGCAACACGTGGCTAATTGTTGTTTTTCAAAACCTCTAGTATATATAGGAGGACAGGAGAGGAGGCAGCCTTGGTCCCTACTCCAAGGAGATGGGGTCGGCCGAACCAAAGGAAGAGTCCACCTTCCCTTGTGGGAAGGTGGACTACTTTGGGAGGACTCCTCCATACCTTCCTTTTAAAAGTCCTTTACCTTTTATCTCTTCTCCTAGTCGCATGGGCCTTTAAGAGAGGCTTTGGCCAGCCCACCAGGGGATGGTCCACCTCTTCTCATAGCCCACAAGGCTCTTGGGTCCTCACACCCCTCCCGGTGGTCCCCCGACACCCTCCACGCACTCCCGGATCGATGAGCCCGGAACTTTTCCAGTGACCAAAACAAGACTTCCTATATATCGAACGTTACCTCCATACCATTCCGGAGCTCCTCGTGATGTCCAAGATCTCATCCGGGACTCCGAACAACCTTCGCCCACCAACACCTATACCTCAACAATGTCGAAACATCATCGAACCTTAAGTGTGCAGACCCTGCGGGTTCGAGAACTATGCAGACATGACCGAGACACTCTCACATCAATATCCAATAGAGGGACTTGGCCGTCCGTATTGGATCCTACATATTCTACGAAGATCTTATCGGTTGAACCTCTATGTCAAGGATTCACACAATCCCGTATACCATTCCCTTTGTCCTTCGGTATATTACTTGCCCGAGATTCGATCGTCGATATCGACATACCTATTTCAATCTCGTTACGAGCAATTCTCTTTATTCGTTCCGTAATACAAAATCCCGTGGCTAACGCTTTAGTCACATTGCTTGCAAGGCTTGTTTGTGATGTTGTATTATCGAGTGGGCCCCGAGATACTTCTCCGTCACACGGAGTGACAAATCCCAATCTTTATCCATGCTAACTCAAAGGACACCTTCGGACATACCTGTAGAGCACCTTTATAGTCACCCAGTAACGTTGCGACATTTTATACACACAAGGCATTCCTCCGATGTCAGTGAGTTACATGATCTCATGGTCATAGGAATGTACACTTGACATGCAGAAAACAATAGCAAAAAAATAGCACGATCATATGATATGTTTATAGTTTGGGTCTTGTCCATCACATCATTCTCCTAATGATGTGATCCCGTCATCAAGTTACAACACTTTTCTATGGCTAGGAAACCTTAACCATCTTTGATCAACGAGCTAGTCAACTAGAGCTCACTAGGGACATTGTTTTGTCTATATATCCACACATGCATTTATGTTTCCATTCAATACAATTATAGCATTGATAATAAACGGTTATCTTGAAACAGGGAATATAATAATAAATATTTTATTCTTTCCTCTAGGGGAAATTTTCAACAGTCTCCCACCTGCACTAGAGTCAATAATCTACCTTCACATATCCATGTGATTTATAATGTAATGAATCTAACACCCATATAGTGCTGGTGTTGATCATGCTTTGCTCATGGAAGAGGTTTAGTCAGCGGATCTGCAACATTCAGATCCATGTGCACTTTGAAAATATTTATGTCCTCCTCCTTGGTGTAATCGTGGATGGCATTGAAGCGTCGTTATGTGTCTGGTCCTCTCGTGAAACCTTGGTTCCTTGGCTAGAGCAATGGAACCAGTGTTGTCACAGAACAGATTGATTGGGTCCAGTGCACTTGGCACTACTCCAAGATCTCAAATGAACTGCTTCATCCACACACCCTCCTTAGCTGCCTCTGAGGCAGCTATGTACTCCGCTTTGCATGCAGAATCATCTAGAATGCTTTTCTTGAAACTTCACCCGCTTACCGCACCCCATTAAGAATAAATATGTATCCGGTTTGGGACTTAGAGTCATCCAGATCATTGTCGAAGTTTGCATCGACGTAACCCTTTATGACGAGCTCTTCGTCACCTCCATAAACGAGAAACATTTCCTTGTCCTTTTCAGGTACTTCAGAATATTCTTGACCGCTGCCCAGTGCTCCATTCCTGGATCACTTTGAAATCGGCCTGCCATACTTATGGCAAGGCGGACATCGTGTCTTGTGCAGAACATTGCATACATGATAGACCCTATGGCTGAAGCATAGGGGACGGCACTCATCTTTTCTCTATCTTCTGCAGTTACTGGGCATTGAGTCTTACTCAACTTTATACCTTGTAAAATAGGCAAGAACCCCTTCTCGGATTGTTCCATTTTGAACTTCTTCAAAACTTTGTCAAGGTATGTGCTTTGTGAAAGTCCTATCAGGCGCTTTGACCTATCTCTATATATCCTTATGCCCAATATGTAAGCAACTTCTCCCAGGTCCTTCATTGAAAAACTTTTATTCAAGTAATCCTTTACGCTTTCCAAAAACTCTACATTGTTTCCAATCAGCAATATGTGATCCACATACAATATTAGAAACGCTATAGATCTCCCACTCACTTTCTTGTAAATACAAACTTCTCCAAAAACTTGTATAAACCCGAACGCCTTGATAACCTCATCAAGGCACTGATTCGAACTCGGAGATGCCTGCACCAGTCCATAAATGGATCGTTGGAGTGTCCACACTTTGTCAGCATTCTCTGGATCGACAAAACCTTTGGGTTGCATCATATACAACTCTTCCTTAAGAACCCGTTAAGGAACGCCGTTTTGACATCCATTTGCCAGATTTCATAATAAAAAAATGCAGCTATTGCTAACATGATTCGGACGGACATAAGCATCGCTACGGATGAGAATGTCTCATCGTTGTCAACTCCTTGAACTTGTGAAAACCCCTTTGCCACAAGCCCAGCTTTAAAACGGTCACATTACCGTCCGCGTCTGTCTTCCTTTTAAAGATTCATTTGTTCTGAATAGCCTTTTGACCTTCAGGTAATACTTCCAAAGTCCATACTTTGTTTTCATACATAGATCCTATCTCGGATTTCTTGTCTTCTAACCATCTGTTGGAATCTGGGTCCACCATTGCTTCTCCATAATTCACAAGCTCATTGTTGTCCAACAACATGATTGACAAGACAGGATTCTCGTACCACTCAGGAGCAGTACGTGCTCTTGTCAACCTGCAAGGTCCGTCAGTAACTTGATCTAAAGCTTCATGATCACCATTATTATCTTCCTCTTCAACTGGTGTTGCCTCGACAAAATTTATTTCTATCCTGCACCACCATCTTGTTGAAGTTGAGGTTCCACAACCTCATCAAGTTCTATCTTCCTCCCACTCAATTCTTTCGAGAGAAACTCTTTCTAAAGAAAATCTCCGTTCTTAGCGACAAATACTTTGCCCTAGAATTTGAGATAGAAGGTATACCCAAGTGTCTCTTTTGGGTAACCTATGAAGACGCACTTTTCCGCTTTGGGTTCTAGCTTTTTAGGCTGGTGCTTTTTGACATAAGCATCACAACCCCAAACTTTAAGAAACGACAACTTTGGCTTCTTGCCATACCACAACTCATATGGTGTCGTCTCAATGGATTTTGATGGTCCCCTATTTAAAGTGAATGCAGCTGTCTCCAATGCATAGCCCCAAAATGATAACGACAAATCGGTAAGAGACATCATAGAACGCACCATATCTAATAAAGTATGACTACGACGTTCGAACACACCATTGCGCTGTGGTGTTTCAGGCGGTGTTAACCGTGAAACAATTCCACATTGTCCTAAGTGAGCAACAAACTCATAACTCATATATTCACCTCCTCGATGAGATCGTAGGAACTTGATCTTCTTGTTATGATGATTTTCAAATTCACTCTGAAATTACTTTAACTTTTGAAACATTTCAGACTTGTGCTTCATCAAGTAGATATAATCATGCCTACTCAAATCGTCAGTGAAGGTGAGAAAATAACAATATCCGCCGCGCGCCTCTATCCTCATCGGTCCACACACATCAGTATGTATGATCTCCAACAAATCACTTGCACGCTCCATTGTTCTGGAGAACGGAGTCTTAGTCATCTTTCCCATGAGACATGGTTCACATGTGTCAAGTGATTCAAAATCAAGTCACTCCAAAAGTCCATCAACATGGAGTTTCTTCATGCGCTTTACACCAATATGACCTAAGCGACAGTTCCACAAGAAAGTGACGCTATCACTATTAACTCTATATCTTTTGGTCTCAATGTTATGGACATGAGTGTCATCACAATCGAGATTCAATATGAACAAACCCCTCACATTGGGTGCATGACCATAAAAGATATTACTCATATAAATAGAACAACCATTATTCTCTAACTTAACTGAGTAACCATCCCGCAAAAAAAAGATCCAGATATAAAGTTCATGCTCAACATAGGCACTAAATAACAATTATTTAAGTTCATCACTAATCACGATGGTAATTGAAGTGAGAGCATGCTGACGACGATCGCATCAACCTTGGGACCATTTCCCACGCGCATCGTCACTTCATCCTTCGCCAACCTTCGTTTATTCCTAGTTCGTTTTTCGAGTTGCAAATGTGAGCAACATAACTGGTATCAAATATGCAGGCACTACTACGAGAGCTGGTGAGGTACACATCAATAACATGTATATGAAATATACCTTGTTTGGCGTTGGCCGCCTTCTTATCGGCCAGATACTTGGGGCAGTTTCGCTTCTAGTGACCAGTTCCCTTGCAATAATAACACTCAGTTTCCAGCTTAGGTCCAGCCTTGGGTTTCTTCGTCGGAGGGGCAACAGATTTCCCACTCTTCTTGGAGTTACGCTTCTTTCTTTTGTCGTTTTCCTTGAAAATGGTGGTCTTATTGACCATCGACACTTGATGCTCTTTCTGGATTTTTGACTCTGTGACTTTCAACATCAAAAACAGCTCAGGGAGTGACTTATCCGTCCCTTGCATGTTATAGTTCAACACGAAGCTCTTATAGCTAGGTGGCAGTGATAGAAGAACTCTGTTAGTGATAGCCTCTTCCGGGAGTTCAATCCCCAACTCATCTAGAGGGTGAAAGTACCCAGACATTCTGAGTATGTGTTCACTGACAGACCCGTTCTCCTCCATTTTGGAAGCATAGAACTTATCGGAGGTCTCGTACCTCTCGATACGGGCATTCTTCTCAAAGATAAACTTCAACTCCTAGAACATCTCATATGCTCCATGACGTTCAAAATGTCTTTGAAGTCCCGGTTCTAAGCGATACAAAATTGCACATTGAACCGATGAGTAGTCATCCTTATGTGACTGCCAAGCGTTCAAAACATCTTGGGTCGCCGTAGCAGGTGGTGCATCGCCTAGCGCACCATCAAGGACATATTTCTTTTGGCCAGCCGTGAGGATAAGCCTTAGATTATGAGTCGAGTCAACAAAGTTGCTTCCATCATCTTTCAGCTTAGCTTTCTCTAGGAACGTATTAAAATTCAAGGTTGCTACTGCGCGAGCCATTGATCTACAACATAATTTTTTGCAAAGATCACTAGACTATGTTTAAGACCATTGAGTTTAGCTAATGATATTACTAATAGACTCCCACTCAAATAGACATCCCTCTAGTCATTCGAGTGTCGCTTGATCCAAATCCATTAACTAAAGTCTGATCATCACGTGAGTTGAGATTAGTTTCAATGGTGAACATCTCCATGTTGATCATATCAAGTATATGGTTCATGCTCGACCTTCTCGTCTCTTGTGTTTCAAGGCCATGTATGTACATGCTAGGATCATCAAGTTTAACCCGAGTGTTCCGCATGTGCAACTGTTTTGCACCCGTTGTATGTGAACGTTGCGTCTATCACACCCGATGATCACATTGTGTCTCGAAACGACAAACTATCGCAACGGTGCATAGTTGGGGAGAACACAATTTTATATTGAAATTTTAGTGAGGGATCACCTTATAATGCTACCCTCGTCCTAAGAAAAATAAGGTGCATAAAAGGATTAACATCACATGCAAATCAATAAGTGACATGATATGGCCATGAACTTGTGCTTCTTGATCTCCATCACCAAAGCACCAGCATGATCTCCATCGTCACCGGCGCCACACCATGATCTCCATTATTGTGATGCCATCGAGGTTGTCACGCTATCTATGATGTTACTACTAAAGCTACTGCCTAGCAATATAACAAGAGCATCTGCAAGCGTAAAATAAATTTAAAGAAAACCCTATGGCTCCTGCCGGTTGCCGTAGCATCGACGCGCAAGTCGATATTTAACTATTACAACATGATCATCTCATACATCCAATATATCATATCATGTCATTGGCCATATCACATCACAAGCATACCCTGCAAAAACAAGTTAGACGTCCTCTAATTTGTTGTTGCATGTTTTACGTGGCTGCTATGGGTATATAGTATGATTGCATCTTACTTATGCAAAGCCACAATGGTGATATGCAAATTGCTATTTAACCTTCTCCAAGGACTGCCTCGGTCAAATCTGATTCAACTAAAGTTGAAGGAATAGACACCTGCCAGTCATCTTTATGCAACAAGTTGCATGTCAGTCGATGAAACCGGTCTCTCGTAAGCGTACGAGTAAAGTTAGTCTGGGCCGCTTCAATCCAACAATGTTGTTGAATCAAGAAAAGACTAAGGAGGATACCAAATTGAACATCAATGCCCACAAACTCTTCTGTGTTCTACTCGAGATATCATCTACGCATGAACATAGTTCATGATGCCACTGTTGGGGAACGCTGCATGGGAAACAAAAAAATTCCTACGCACACGAAGACCTATCATGGTGATGACCATCTACGAGAGGGAGATCACATCCACATGCCCTTGTAGATCTCTAAGCGGGAAGCGTTAAGAAATGCGGTTGATGTAGTGGAACGTCTTCGCGATCCAAATCGTCGCCGTCCCACGATCCGTCCCGATCTAGCGTCGAACGGACGACAACTCCGCGTTCAACACACGTACAACTCGACGATGATCTCCGCCTTATTGATTTAGCAAGAGGGGGCATAGAGGTAGATGAGTTCTCCGGCAGTGCGACGGCGTGACGGAGATGGTTGTGGAGCTAGTCCAGCAGGGCTTCGCCTAAGCACCGCTGAAAACTAGACTAGAGGAGAAACGGATATAGAGAGAGGTCAGCACGTGGCTAATTGTTGTTTTTCAAAAACCCTCAAAACCTCTCGTAAATATAGGAGGAGAGGAGGCAGACTTGGCCCCTACTCCAAGGAGAAGGGGTCAGCCGAACCAAAGGAAGAGTCCACCTTCCCTTGTGGGAAGGTGGACTACTTTGGGAGGACTCCTCCTTCCCTTCCTTTTAAAAGTCCTTTGCCTTTTATCTATTATCCTAGCCGCATGGGCCTTTGAGAGAGGCTTTGTCCAGCCCACCAGGGGCTGGTCGACCTCTTCTCACATTCCACGAGGCTCGTGGGTCGCCACACCCCTACCGGTGGTCCCCCGGCACCCTCCCGGCAATCCCGATACACTACCGATGAGCCCGAAACTTTTTCGGTGGCCAAAATAGGACATCCTATATACAATGTTTACCTCCGGACCATTTCGAAGGTCCTTGTGACATCTAGGATGTCATCCGGGACTCCTAACAACCTTCGGTCACCAACACCTATAACTCAACAATACCAAAACGTCATCGAACCTTAAGTGTGCACAACATGCGGGTTCGAGAACTATGCAGACATGACCGAGACACTCTCTGGTCAATATCCAATAGTGGGACCTGGACGTCCATATTGGATCCTACATATTCTACGAAGATCTTATCGGTTGAACCTCTATGTCAAGGATTCAGACAATCCCGTATACCATTCCCTTTGTCCTTCGGTATGTTACTTGCCCGAGATTCGATCGACGGTATCGACATACATATTTCAATTTCGTTACGTGCAAGTCTCTTTACTTGTTCTGTAATACAAAATCTTGTGGCTAACTCTTTAGTCACATTGCTTGCAAGGCTTGTTTGTGATGTTGTATTATCGAGTGGGCCCTGAGATACCTCTCTGTCACAGAGAGTGACAAATCATAGTCTTGATCCATGCTAACTCAGCGGACACCTTCGGAGATACATGTAGAGCACCTTTATAGTCACCCAGTAACGTTGCGACGTTTGATACACAAAAGGCATTCCTCCGGTGTTAGTGAGTTACATGATCTCTTGGTCATAGGAATGTATACTTGACATGAAGAAAACAATAGCAACAAAATAACACGATCATATGCTACGTTTATAATTTGGGTCTTGTCCATCACATCATTAGGAGAATGATGTGATCCCGTGATCAAGTTACAACACTTGCTATGGCTAGGAAACCTTAACCATCTTTGGTCAACGATCTAGTCAACTAGAGGCTCACTAGGGACATTGTTTTGTCTATATATCCACACATGCATTTATGTTTCCATTCAATACAATTATAGCATGGATAATAAATGATTATCTTGAAACAGAAAATATAATAATACTATTTTATTGTTGCCTCTAGGGCATATTTCCAACAGCGCGAGCAAAGTATGATACACATATTAATTTTCATACAACTTGCACTTTCATTCAGTGAACACATTAACTTGCATACAACTTGCAGATCCCAAATCACCACTTGAGTAAGGGTTTGGAATAGACTTAACTAGCCAAAAGACCACTACTACATTGCATACAACTGTCAGTAAACAATCTTATTGCAGTAGCATTTTCCCTCCCACTAAACCTACCACAAAGAAAACAAAAACAAAGACAACATTGTGATATTTCCCCTTTAGTGCATCTATATCTCAATTCTTCTCTTTCAGCTGATCTTGCAAAGTCATAGCCAACACCTCTCTTCAAATTTGAGCTTTAGGCGCATCCACAAATGGAGTGGCATCTTCAAACCAAGAACCATTCCCTTCACCTCTTAGCCTACGCACTTCATCTCGCAGATCTCCAATCAGATCACTCAAAAACTTCGACAATGGATCATCATGCCATTCAACAAATCCACAACCACCATGTTGTTCAATTGTAGTAACAGAAATCAATCTGTGGGGAAGAGAACAAATGAAGACAAACAAAGAACATAAAAATCAATCTCACCATGGCATCTACGCACGCGTAGTACCTCCTGTCCGTGTTAGGAATGCTCTAGGAGATCCATCTTGGTGCCTTCCGACGAGGATTGCACCAGCAAACTTCGTCAGCTCGTAAGCAATCGGGCCCACCCTCTAGGGCACCAGCGACCTTGACTCCTCCCCTCTCCTCCGAGGGCTCGATGGAAGCCAGGAGCAGCAGAATGACCCAATGACCACGACATTCCCCGGCGATCGTGATTGGGCAGATTCGTCGTCGTCGTGCGTAATCTGATCTGTCGCCGTGCCGCTCAGGATCCACCGCCGCCTCCCCTAACCCTACCCATCCCACTCCAAAAACCCAAGTTAGTTTGTTGTGGCCTCATCTGTATCCGTGTGTTGCAGTTATAATGCACCCTGGCCCACCAGTCATGAAGAATCCTGATTGACTCTTGAGGTCAGTTGTCTATGTTCTGGGTGGGTGTCGCCGCAATTTCCTCCGCCTCCTATGCCTCTCCCACTGAAACCACCAGATCTAGTAGATAGCGATGTCGACCAGGGAGGATCAGATAGTGGCACTAGCGACCGGCGACGAGGACAAGCTGTGGTGGCTCCGGGAGATCAGTATATGGTTCTCACACAAGGAGCGACTCAACGACGCGGTGTTAGTGATCAAAGATAAGTTGCGCGATGACAAACTGTTGCGCTGCTTCCCTCGATCCCAACCGCAGCCGGCCATGGGGTTGATTCTATGGGCGATGATGGAGACCGATTCCCCAGATCCGATGAAGAGGAACAAATGGAAGCTCTTCAAGTTGTTGCGATATCGGGTGGATCTGCTCAGACACGCGTCACCGCCGGAGGTGGAAGTGTCGATGGGTCTCCCAATCCCGGGCTCGCGGGTATACCTGTCGAGATCGTAGACGACGACATCGGTGCGGCGATGGAGGTGACGACGGTCAGGAAGAAGAAATCAAAGGCGCCGGTCTCCTTCCTCCCAAGGAGGTCCCCGCGTTTCCCAAGGAGTTCCCCACAGCTACTAGCCCTCTCCAGCGAGCAGTAGGATTATCTCCGGCTGGCTCCATCGTCGGTCTATAGTAAATTCTTAATCCCTAACAAATACTTGAATGATACTACTCTATTTATTGTAGATGCTTGTACAAAAGGGAAAATCAAAGGAAAAGTTGTTTTGCGGATATGATGTGTTGCAGTACTGCATTGCTTTGCTGTTGTGTAACTAGCTACATTTGGTGCAGTTGCATGTCATGTGTTTCGAAGCAGCACTGAACAAAATTCACCTAGCTATGTTCATTATATAAAAAGTGAACTAGAAGCATGGAACAAAATTGAGTTATCTACGTTTCTACAACTTGACCTATGTCAATCGACAGATAGAGCCCCCTACTGATTTTTGAGAGATTGAAGGTGGGATTGGATAAGTCTATACTAATATCAGAGGCACTTTACACCCAATTCATGCATGTACCAAGTGTATATCAGGATGTTTATGTTGATTTTAGGGGAATTGAAATCTGTGACCATCCTCTAGTTGTCACACAAAAAGTAGTATATACTAATCAAAATTGTTTGCCATTGTATCTTGGCATTGTCTATCTTGCAGATAAAGGAGCGAGACAAAAAACTGCTGCTACTGGATGTGGATTGGTTGTTCTTTCCTTGCTCCATGGTCCTGGCTTCCTCTTTGCATCTAGCAGCATCATTTGTTCATATACATCTATTTAAGTATTTCTCGTTATCTCTTAGACTTTGCTTTTGCTAGCTGTAGCTGGTTTGCTTGTGGTAGCAACTGGTTTGCTACTTGTATGTCCTTTTGAAAGTTGATGTCGCTGGTAGTAGTACATGCTAGTTCTTAGCTATCAATTTGGTGCTTGTAGTTTCAAAGACATTGTTGTTTCTAATAATGGAAATCGGGAGGGCATAAAAGCCCCTCTTTAGCTAAAAAAGAAAAGTATATACTCAGTTGTTGAATAAGCCAAGTGGACAATAACTAATCCCAGTCGAGTTCACGAGTGATTATATGACACGTGTCGGTGTTCTACTCTTGTTCCTGCTCTGCATTTGTGCCCATGATAGCAGACAAGTTAACTTAATGAATGATAATGTTACACAAAAATTGGCGATGCATTAAAACACTTACTTATTATTAAGTGGGCATTTCTTGTTGCGTTTAGTGTGTCCTAGAAATTTGCAAGCCCCGCACCGGATTTTTAGCTCATCGTAAGAAAGTGGTCTACCATTTTTTGACAGAGGATGGTTCTCATTTACCTTTGTTGCGCCTTTGCTTGATAATTTAATAGGATCTTGAACTGCAACCATGTTGCCTTCACCATCCTCTACATATTCAAGTGGACATTTATTGAGATCAGACGTTTTCTGACTCAAATTTTCCGGTAGCAGATCATACTCGTGGCTCTTAGCTATGACGGCCTTCAAACTATCCTCTAACTGATCCCACAGAGCTGGGTGTTTGCATGCCGCATGCATAGCTTCTGATGCTAACACACTGACCTCGCTATATTTCATTATTTCCCCTACCCCAGTCCAACCTGTTGGGGCATAGCTTATGCCTAAGTAATTTTGGTGATTGATGACAGTACCGCAAAGGACTAACCGTGTGTATTAAGATTTCAGATAACACACGTCAACGGCACAAGACGACTCGCCCCCTCTTTCATGGAACAGAACCATGGTGTTCTCTACAATTCTCTTTATTTGAGTCATAGGAAAGCCGTACTATTAAGAGGGGAACCGTAATGGAAAGGTTTGGGTGGAATCAATCTTGCACGCGCACACTTCACATATTTTCCCCCTTGCCAGCAACTTTGGAGTGGCTCCCGCCTGTGTGTTTCCTTCTTCTTTGCAAATGGTCCCCCAGCGGTAGTACCGCTAGCCCTAGCGGTAGTACCGCTAGCTGGCGGTAGTACCGCCCCTGGTCAGCGGTAGTACCGCTCCAGGAGCTTAGTACCGCCTTCCTAGCGGTTGTATGTGGACGGACCTTTTTGCGAAGACTTTCTTTACGGTGGTAGTGCTTATGCACTACCAGGGGCCAAGCGGTAGTACCGCTGCAGCCAGCGGTAGTACCGCTGGAGTGCAAGTGGTAGTATTGCTGGAGTACTAGCGGTAGTACCGCTGCATCCAGCGGTAGTACCGCTAGACACGGGCTGTGAGTGGGAAAACGGTTGGATCCCCCCCCACTATATAAAGGGTTCTTCTAGCTGTGGAACCCTATATCTTACCCTCCCAAGCTCCATTGTTGCTCCCTAAGCTCAAAACTGCCCGATTTCTCTCCCTAGCCAATCAAACTTGTTGATTCTTTAGGGATTGGTTGAGACGGCCTAGATCCACACTTCCACCAAGAGAAAAGTTGATTCCCCCACCAATCCCTTGCTGATCTTGTTACTCTTGGGTGTTTGAGCATCCTAGACGGTTGAGGTCACCTCGAAGCCACATTCCATTATGGTGAAGCTTCGTGGTCTTGTTGGGAGCCTCCAAGCTTTGTGTAGAGTTTGCCCCCAACCTCGTTTGTAAAGGTTCGGTCGCCGCCTTCAAGGGCACCTATAGTGGAATCACGGTACCTTGCATCGTGCGAGGGCGTGAGGAGAATACGGTGGCCTTAGTGGCTTATTGGGGAGCATTGTGCCTCCACACCGCTCCAACGGAGACGTACTTCCTGTCAAAAGGAAGGAACTTTGGTAACACATCATCGTATCCATCGGTTCCACTTGTGGTTATCTCTAACCTTTACTTTGTGTATGCTTATGTTGTCGTCTATCTCTTACTTGTCTTAGTAGCTCTCGTTGTTAGCTTCATTAGGGTTCACCCCATTGTTGTAATATTTGTGAACCCATATGTTGTTTACCCGAACTTGCTAAGATTAATTAAAAAGTGGTCGTTGCCTGTTCACCCCCCCCCCCTCTAGTCAACCATATTGATCCTTTCAATTGGTATCAGAGCCACGTCTCTTTATTAAGGGTTTAACCACCCGAAGAGTATGGAAGGCGAAGAGGGAATTAACCATGGGCAACCCGAGGCCATGGACTTGACTTCGGTCACAAGGGATGACTTGAATACGGCTATGGCCGCTCTCAAGACGTCCTTGACGAACGAAGTCAAGACCATGCTTAAAGAGTTAATTGAGGGATTTAAAAGTCCACCCGAACCGGCGATAGTGGTTAAACCCACCGTCACCGATTCGGAGGCCAATTCCTCTAAGGAAGCGGCTAAAGGTATGCGACCTTCCTCATCTCACGAAAAGGATGGGACTGGAACATATGCCTCAGTTCCACCCCCCATGGTCTATGGAGGATCCGTTCCCGCACCGCGTCTTAATCCTTTTGGTCCTCCTCCTAAGCTTGTAAAAGGTGACTTTGCTAACTCGGTATTTTCTATTAAGTCTTATTTGAATCACAGCTCAACAAACTTGTGGAGAATCATCGAGCAAGGATATTATCCCCATGATCCAAGCAACCTCACTGCAAGGGAAGATGCAGACAATCAATACAATCACTCCGCTTTGTTTATTCTCCAGTCCGTAGTGCCACCTGAAGATCTTCCTCACTTGCGTCCCTTCACTTTGGCCAAGGATTGTTGGGAGCATATTATGGTGTTGTACAAGGGAAGCTCAAGAATTCAATGATCCAACTATGAAGTGATACTTGATAAGGCCGATGAGTTTGTGATGAAGGAAGATGAGGACCCTCGTGATCTCTATCGGAGGGTGACTGCTATTGCTGTGGCACTCAAGGATCATGGGAGCAAGGATGTAGATGATACACGGGTCAAGCGCAAGTTTCTCAAAGCCATCATGCCTTTCAACAAAGCCATGTCATCTGTCATTCGTCAGCGGCCATACTTCCACTCCTTGTCTTCCAGTGAGGTGTTGGATGAATTCATTGCAATGTCAATCATGAACGAAACAGCCGACAATGCACTTGCTCGTGTTCACTCAAAGACAACTTCACCCAACCTTGTGTTGAAAGAAAAAGCAATGTTTGAAGAAGAAGAAGAGGATGAGGAAGAGGAGAGCTGCCCTGAAGACACAAAGTATGCCTATCATGAGCACATGGCTCTTGCATCAAGGCAATTCTGGGGCAACAAGAGGAACTCAAGACCCACCTTCACCAAGAACAACTCGAGTGGATTCAAACCCAAACAACGAGTAAGGACATGTTATAACTGTGGTAACGTGAGTCACTTCGTGGCCGAATGTCCCTATGAGAAAAGGGAAGACAACGGGGGCAAGCTCATTCGCAAAGACAAAACGAAATCATTTCCAATCAAGAACAACTTTGTGAAGAAACCCCACCCAAACGGGATGGTGGCCCTTGGAGAGTACCCTTCCGAGGATGATGATGATGATGATACAGTGGCAATGGCAACTGTTGCTATTGCCACTACCTCTCCCCAGAAGGTGTCCCTCTTCAACACCCCCAAGGAGAACCACATCACCAAGTGCCTCATGGCCAAAGGTATCAATCAGGTAACCCCCATCATTAAGACCAACATCGCTACTGCTCCTTCATTGTTAAATTGTGTTGATGATAGTGGTGTTGGGGAACTTAATGAGCATGATCTTGACAAGTTTCTGTGCACTATTAAGGGAGAATCCAAGAAGCACTTTGTTTCTCTCTTGGAACAACTGGGTGAGGCCACTGACCTCATTGAGTCTCATGAGGAGACCATCTCCGAGCTTCAGGGACACAGTCGTGACTATGCCGATGAAATTTCTGAATTATCTATTGCTCTAGAAAAGGAGCGCACTCTTCGTTTGGCTCTTGAGGAGTCATATAACGATGACTGCGCTAAAATGCAAAAGAAACTAGATCATGATGTTGTTCTTACTCGTATGCTTAAATCTGAAAAGTATGCTCTTGGGGTTTGCCATGACAAACTCAAAGAGGACTTTGACACACTTGACAAGGCCCACAAGATCTTGAAAGGTGTTCATTTCTCTCTGGAAGAGTCTCATGATCAACTCCAAGCAAAGTTTACCAAGGAGATCTCTACTTGTCCTCCCTTTGTGTTAATTGATAATGCTTGTGCAACTAATCCCTGTTGTGAGCATGTACATCTTGTGGAGGAAAATGCCAAGTTAAAGGAGAAACTTGAGAAGGGCCTTGTGGCATGCATACAAGGTGAGAAGAGCCTGAACGACCTCTTGAGCACTCAAAAAGGTGTTGTAGGAAAGGAGGGACTTGGACTTACCTCCAAGTGAAAAGGTAAAAGGAGGAACAGGAACAAACGATCTCCTACCCTCATGGACATCTTTGTCAAAGAGGGTGAGGGGACTCAGAAGGTGAACAAGAACAAGGTGGACTATGGAAACCTCAAGAAGGGCAAAACCATTCCTACTAACATAGCCGACAAACTCAATTCTTCTTATGTCTTATGTCGTGCTAGTGATGGGCATGTTTATGCCAGATTTGTTGGTTCCTACGATGAGTATATTGAATGGGCTATCTAGGTTCCTAAGACCCTTGTCTCTAACATGAAAGGACCCATTAAAAAATGGGTACCTAAAACCAAGCCTTGATCTATTGCAGGAGTTTGCTTCCGGTGGGGTGTCATGGTTGCTCGATAGTGGAGCAACAAATCATATGACCGGAAGCAAGGACTTAGTGGTGGATGTGCATCCTTCTCCATCTATGCCCACCCATGTCCAATTCGCTGATGCATCCTCGTCAAAGGTATTGGTATTTGGTAAGGTAGTCGTCTCTAAAGAGTTATCTATTGAGAAGGTCATGCTTGTTGAGTCACTTGCCAACAATTTACTTTCGGTTCGTCAACTTGCAATTATGGGTTTTTCCACATTCTTTAATCTTGATACTGTGGTCCTCCTGAGGAGCAAGACTCTTAAAGTAGCCTATGTTGGATATGTCAAAAATGGTCTTTATGTGGTGAACTTCTCAAAGCGACCCACTAAGACCGCGGCGTGTTTAATGGCTAAAGTTGATGTGGGCTGGCTTTGCATCGCCGTTTAGCTCATGTCAATATGAGATCTTTGCAAAGTCTTCTGACAGGGGACCATATTCGTGGACTAACAAATGTGAGTTTTGCTAAAGATCGTGTTTGCAGTGCCTGCATTGAAGGAAAGATTCATGAAACTGCTCATCGTCCAACGACTCTCATCTACACTAAGAGGCCATTGGAGCTTCTCCATATGGATCTGTTTGGCGCTCCATCATTTGATAGTCTTGGAGGCAGAAAGTATTTCTTGGTGATCGTTGACGACTACCCAAGATACACCTAGGTATATTTCTTCAAAAAGAAGAGTGAAACTCAACAAACTGTCATCAACTTTGCTAATGAAGCCCAACGTCAATATGAAGCAAAGATCTTGATGATTAGAAGTGACAATGGCACCGAGTTCAAGAACTACACCTTGGATGAGTTTCTAGGTGATGAGGGAATAAAACACCAATATTCTGCACCATATACCCGTCAACAAAACGGTGTGGCAGAAAGGAAGAACCGGACCTTGATAGATGCTACAAGGACAATGATGGCAGAATTCAAATCTCCATATAACTTCTGGGCAGAGGCCATCAACACAGCATGTCATGCGTCCAATCGGCTCTATATCCGCAAAGGCTTGAACAAGACTCCGTATGAGATTCTAACTGGAAACAAACCCAATCTCAAGTACTTCTGGGTATTCGGTTGTAAGTGTTTCATTCTCAAGAAAGGTGCACGTTTAGCTAAATTTGATTCTAGAGCACATGAGGGCATCTTTGTTGGTTATGCTACAAACTCTCATGCTTACCGTGTCCTCAACAAGTCCATCGGACTCATTGAGGAGACGTGTAACGTGGAGTTTGATGAAAATAATGGCTCCCAAGTGGAGCAAAGTGGTCCTTGTGATGTAGGTGATGAAATTCCTCCCCAAGCCATAAGAAGAATGGGGATTGGTCAAATACTCCCCATTGAGGAACCCCTTGTGGCCGAAGGAGAAGGACAATGCTCTACTCAAGTAGAGCCATCACCTCCACAAGCCCCACACGCTTCCGATGAACAAAGAGAAGACTCTCAACGAAATGAACAAGCTCAAGGTCAAGATAAATTGCCCAACAATGATGATGTGTCTCATGATATTCAAGCACTCTCCCAAGACTCCGAACCTGCTCATGATCAAGATCAAGTGCAACCACGAGATCCATACCAAGTAGAATCACAAGATCAAGATCAAGAGCAACCACAAATAAAAGAACAAACTAGTGAACCTGCTCAACTCGAAGGACAATATGATCAGGATACTGTCTCACAATTCCCTTCTGCAGCACCAACAGTCGGTGCCAAGGGAGGCTCAAGACGCAAGGGCAAGCAAAGTAAAAAAGTCGATGCTCCCCGTTATCCAATGAAGAACTCTTGGAGCGTCGAGCAGCCAAGATTACGAACAAGCTGAGAGTCAAGTCACATCTTATGAAGAATGTACTTGGTAGTTTGAAAAGGGGAGTATCCACCCGTCAACAGATTTGGAATTATTGTGAGCGTCACGCGTTTGTTTCGTATTGTGAACCTCAACAGGTACAGGAAGTGCTCGATGATGAGGATTGGCTCATGGCCATGCATGAAGAACTTAACAATTTCGAGCGCAACCAAGTCTGTGATTTAGTGCCAAGGCCGACAGAGGAACATAATGTCATCTGGACCAAATGGATATTCAAGAACAAGCAAGATGCCAATGGGATTGTGATTCGAAACAAGGCAAGATTGGTGGCTCAAGGCTACTCCCAAGTCGAGGGTATCGACTACGGTGAAACCTTTGCCCCTGTTGCTCGTCTAGAATCTATTCACATGTTGCTTGCATTTGCTTCTCATCATAACTTCAAATTACAACAAATGGATGTGAAAAGTGCCTTTCTTAATGGTCCTTTGAATGAGTTGGTCTATGTCAAACAACCCCTGGGATTCGAACATCCCAAGCTCCCCAATCATGTGTACAAACTTAATAAGGCACTCTATGGCCTTAAACAAGCCCCACGTGCGTGGTATGAGTATCTTAGTGAGTTGTTACAAGATCGTGGGTTTGAAATTGGGAAAATAGATCCCACTCTTTTTACTAAGAGGGTTAAAGGGGATTTGTTCATATGCCAACTATATGTTGATGATATTATCTTTGGCTCTCCTAACATTTCCTTCAATGAAGAATTTGTTGCACTAATGACTGAGAAATTTGAGATGTCCATGATGGGAGAGTTGAAGTTCTTCCTCGGGTTCGAGATTAAACAAGGCCTAGAAGGGACCTTCATCAAACAAGCCAAGTACACTCAAGACATGCTCAAATGGTTCGAGCTTGAAGATGTCAAACCGGTCACGTTCCCCATGCCAACAAGATGCAAGCTTGACAGTGATCCCAATGGTAAAGCAGTGGATCAAAAGGTATATCGCTCCATGATTGGATCTCTCCTTTACCTTTGTGCATCTAGACCGGATATTATGTTGAGTGTAGGGATATGTGCACGGTTTCAATCCGCACCAAAAGAAAGTCATTATATGGCTGTTAAGCGAATCTTTCGATATTTGGCTCATACCACAAACTTTGGCCTTTGGTATCCCAAAGGAGCAAACTTCAATCTAGTTGGCTATTCTGACTCAGATGTCAGGAGATTGTGTGGAGAGGATGCCAATTCCTTGGTCGCTCATTGGTAAGTTGGTCTTCAAAGAAGCTGAATTGCGTTTCTCTATCATCCCCCGAAGCTGAATATGTGGCAGCTGCAAGTTGTTGTGCACAATTTCTATGGATGAGGCAAACTTTAAAGGACTACGGTGTCACTTGTGACAAAGTGCCTCTTCTATGTGACAATCAAAGTGCTATCAAGATTTCCCTCAACCCAGTGCAACATAGCAAAACCAAGCATATTGATATTCGCCATCACTTCATTCGTGAACATATTAAGCTAGGTGATATTGAGGTTCACTTCATCCACACTGAAGAGCAACTTGCAGATATTTTCACTAAGCCCCTAGATGAAGCAAGGTTCCGGGAGTTAAGGCATGAGCTAAATATCATTGATTCAAGTAATGTGGATTGAAGCTAGGCACGTTGCACCTCACTATGCATTCTATCTTGTTCTAGATGTATGCATGGACATAGGGGGAGTGTTGTTCTCTCAATGAACTTTTCCTCCCCCCATTATGCATAAATCGATCTAGTCTTTCACTTTAGCCATTGTCAAATGGCACTTGTGCTTCAAAGACGAGCATTGGTCATGAACCCAAGGATAATTCTTCGCGGTGTCATACCTTTGTCTCAAACATAGGTGGCTCGGCCACCGGCCCCCCCCCCACCTTTCTCTCATATAGAAGAAAGGATATAAAATGACAAGTAAGTATATCTTTATGGTGCTATCTTGTTTTTCCACTAGCTTGTCATTTGCCCACGTTCTTCTCCTCTCCTAGGTCCCGTTGTGACATTTGCAGCGGTACTACCTCGAGGGGTAGCGGTACTACCGCCAGGACCCCAGCGGTACTACCGCCAGGGGTAGCGGTACTACCGCCAGGACCCCAGCGGTACTACCGCTAAGGATAGCGGTACTACCGCCAGTATCCCAATCTACCACGACCTAACTAGGACATTTTTAGGGTTGTCTCAGGGGGAGCGGTACTACCGCCAGGGGGAGCGGTACTACCGCCCGGACCCCAGCGGGTACTACCGCCAGGACCACAGCGGTACTACCACTGGCCCGTACCCCTTGGGCTATATAAAGGAGGGGGAGCCCGTTTTTTCCTGCCTCTTTCTTCTTCCTCGCGGCTCCTCCCTCCCCAACCCCGAACTCCCCCTATTTCGATCTCTATTCGTGGAGCTCCTTCTCTCCGATTGAGTTGGAGGGTTTGCTCCACTTCTCCTTCCTTCTCCAAGTGCCATGGACCCCGGTAAAGCTCCTCCCCTTCTTCTCTTGGTTGATGTTCTTGTTCTAGGGTTAGGAGCATTGGTGGTTTGGATCCATGTCTTTGATATTGTGCTTTGTTCTTGGATGGCATGAAGGAGATATTTGAGGGGAGTGTAGGTCCTATGAATCTTTATTTTTATTTTTGCCATGCCCTAGGATTTACATGTTTTAGATCAACCACTTGAACTATGTTTGGATTAGATCTAAAACTTGCTCTCTCTTGACTAGGCATGTGCTTATTTAGATGGTACTTGTGATCCTCATGTGATTAGGGCTGTGGTGGAGTTCTTAGTGTTCATACACAGCTCATGGCCCTCGTAGAACTCTTGTAGCCATATCTATGGGGTCTATTTATATTTCAGATCTGAAAATCAAACCCCAACGGTACTACCGCCACGGGTAGCGGTACTACCGCCAGGACCCCAGCGGTACTACCGCCAGGGGTAGCAGTACTACGGCCAGGAGGATTCTCTGTGTATTCTTTTCATGTGCTTGGCAATGAGTGTTTACTTTTCTGCCTTTTCTTGTTCATTGCCTTGACTCCTTTTGTCGCTCTTTTTCGGTGTGTGTCTTGTGTCACAGGTGGTGCTCGCCGCTCGAACCCCTCACGGGACACGCAGTCAAAGCATTATCGCAACCCAGAGGCTCCGGAGGGCTCCGACACTTCAGGTCTACAACCCAAAAAGCAGGCCTTCAAGAAGACCGCTCACAAAGACAAGGGGATCAACGTCCGCACCATGCCCCCTAAGGACTTTCTGCGGTTCCGCACTCAAAACCACTATCTCCAAGAGCGGGTTGTGATCAAGAATGTCGAGCATGTTTGGGCAAGGGATCACTGCAGGATCTACCGTGATATCATCAACCATTTCAAGAAGAACTTTGTCCCTGTTCAGTGGATTGACCTGGCTCACCTTCAGCGGAACATGGACTATTTTGGTGATGCTCTCTCTCTGATTGACAAACTGGGCAGCAAGGAGATCATCTCTTTCAAGACAGACTTTGACCCCAAAGTTGTTGCCCAGTTCTATGTCACGTGTCACTTCTCTCATGACGACGAGCGCTCCATGGTGTGGATGACTCGGACTCAGAAGATGACCGGTACCTGGAGTGAATTCATGGCATTCCTCAAGGTTGATTTCCAGGGCGCTGACACTCCACTTGGCTCGTGTCCTCATGCTGCAGCTACCACTGATAGGGCTTCCGTCAAGGACAGATTGCAGCAACTCTATGTGAAGAAAGGTGTGCTCCCGAGGCATCTAGACATCATGCATCGGATCTTCCGCAACACCCTCTTTCCTCGCATTGGCAACTTCGACGAGGTACATGGCTCTCTGGCTGAGATGCTACTACTCTGTGAGGAGGCTATGACTAAGGAGTCTGCCCCTCTTGATATTTCTGATGTGATGTTCATTGAGCTCTGTAACTGCATCATGATGCCCAAGGTTCCCATCTACGGGCCCTACATGTTTGCTTATATCCGTCAGAAGTGGCAAGACACCTATCCGCAGGAGGAGTTATACATTCAAGCTGACTACATTGTGCACGATCCTGTCAAGCTTCGCGTCAAGGACAAATGGGCCAACCCGTCAACTTCATCTCAGCACATGGACAGTGACACAGAGACTGCTGCTGACAGAGGAACCACCTCTCAGTCCCGCTCTTCTGCCATGCCATCTTGGGCCATGAAACTGCAGGATAAGATGAAGACTCTCTTCTGTATGCAGGCTAAGGGCCAGTATCAGACGCACGTGGCTCAGAAGGAGAACCGTCAGAGGCACAAGCGTGTCCTAAGGACTCTTGATGTTTACATCTCCAGCGGATCAGAGGACGACATCACTCCAGAGGCTGCTTGGATGCGGGCTCAAGGTTACTAGTGGTCTGGCGCTGAGGAGGAAGAGGACAATGAAGAGGAGCAGGACGATCCGGAGGGTACGGACGAGTCTGGCGATGCTGAGGATGAGGAGTAACCACCTGTGGCGCTAGGTGTGCCCCTTTTTGGTGTCTTGTGCCAAAGGGGGAGAGAGTCTAGGAGCTGAATTTGCTTTGAGAGTCGAACTTTGCTTGCTTTGCTTTGCTTTGCTTATCATTCGTGTTTTGCTTCCAACTTGGTTTGCTTCTATTGCTATCTTTTGTGAGACGTGAACTTGTGTGAGATTTATTTCCATCATATGCTGTGAGTCATATGCTCCTTATTGTCATATATCTCTATCTTTTTGTTCTCATATTATTCTCTGTGCAAATCCGGTATTGTCATCAATCCACCAAAAAGGGGGAGATTGTTGGGGCATAGTTTATGCCTAAGTACTTTTGGTGATTGATGATAGTACCGCAAAGGACTAACCGTGTGTATTAAGATTTCAGATAACACACGTCAACGGCACAAGACGACTCGCCCCCTCTTTCACGGAACAGAACCATGGTGTTCTCTACGATTCTCTTTATTTGAGTCATAGGAAAGCCGTACTATTAAGAGGGGAACCGTAATGGAAAGGTTTGGGTGGAATCAATCTTGCACGCGCACACTTCACATATTTTCCCCCTTGCCGGCAACTTTGGAGTGGCTCCCGCCTGTGTGTTTCCTTCTTCTTTGCAAATGGTCCCCCAGCGGTAGTACCGTTGGGCCTAGCGGTAGTAGCGCTGGCCCTAGCGGTAGTACCGCTGGGCCTAGCGGTAGTAGCGCTGGCCCTAGCGGTAGTACCGCTGGAGTGCTAGAGGTAGTACCGCTGCAGCCACCGGTAGTACCGCTAGCTTAGTACCGCCTACCTAGCGGTTGTACGTGGATGGACCTTTTTGCGAAGAATTTCTTGGCGGTGGTAGTGCTTATGCACTACCAGGGGCCAAGCGGTAGTACCGCTAGACACGGGCTGTGAGTGGGAAAACGGTTGGATTTCCCCCCCCCACTATATAAAGGGTTCTTCTAGCTGTGGAACCCTATCTCTTACCCTCCCAAGCTCCATTGTTGCTCCCTAAGCTCAAAAGTGCCCGATCTCTATCCCTAGCCAATCAAACTTGTTGATTCTTTAGGGATTGGTTGAGAAGGCCTAGATCCACACTTCCACCAAGAGAAAAGTTGATTCCCCCACCAATCCCTTGCGGATCTTGTTACTCTTGGGTGTTTGAGCATCCTAGACGGTTGAGGTCACCTCGAAGCCACATTCCATTGTGGTGAAGCTTCGTGGTCTTGTTGGGAGCCTCCAAGCTTTGTTCGGAGTTTGCCCCAACCTTGTTTGTAAAGGTTCAGTCGCCGCCTTCAAGGGCACCTATAGTGGAATCACGGTACCTTGCATCGTGCGAGGGCGTGAGGAGAATACGGTGGCCTTAGTGGCTTATTGGGGAGCATTGTGCCTCCACACCGCTCCAACGGAGACGTACTTCCTGTCCAAGGGAAGGAACTTCGGTAACACATCATCGTCTCCATCGGTTCCACTTGTGGTTATCTCTAACCTTTACTTTGTGTATGCTTATGTTGTCGTCTATCTCTTACTTGTCTTAGTAGCTCTCGTTGTTAGCTTCAATAGGGTTCACCCCATTGTTGTAATATTTGTGAACCCATATGTTGTTTACCCTAACTTGCTAAGATTAATTAAAAAGTGGTCGTTGCCTATTCACCCCCCCCCCTCTAGTCAACCATATCGATCCTTTCACAACCAAATCCCAACAAATCACTTGTGCGCCTCGCGGGCAGTCCCAACCTTGCTTCTTTCGTGAACCGAATAAGAACTAAACACTTTGGTATTTCAGATATATTCATGTACTTATGTACATGAAATATGTGCTTGCAAGGTAGACCCTTTCGAATCATTCTTCTACAGCCGCACCTTATAGTTTCTACGGACTTTACTAGTGTATACTCCACCCAAAAACGGCTACACCAGTTATTCTTCCAGCACACGATGAACTAATGTGATTCGTCTTTGACCATTCTTTCTCTGATCCCCATGTTGCCAACCTTTTTAAGATCATCTTGCAACATATAAAAGTTTGATGGAGTGAAGACGTGAGAAGTAGCTACCTCAAGTTCCCTCGAGCTAGTACCTGGCGCCGGTAGAGTGTGTGAGGCTATGCAGTCATCTCACGCCTCGTTCTCACGGATACGTACAATGACATTCTCATAATGCAAAATCATATCCACGAGGGTCATTTCACCGTCTAGGTGGAGGTGAAGGCATGAGTTCAAACTTACACTCCTCTGGTTGCTTTTCATGCGAAGCCAAAACCCCTCAGTCAGATAAGCTGCGGCCCATAGTCTCCCTTTCTTATACATCCTTCTCAACCAAGTTACTGTTTTTTCTGTTGCCATATTTTCGCAAATGCGTGCCATCTCTCCTGAAATGTGGACGTGGACGTGGTGTAGTACAGAAGAGTTCGTAGTTGGTTCAAGGACTTGTGACTGAGGTGAATTTTCATGTTTTTTCTATATGCCATGTACATATACGGTGCCACACATCTGGCAAGACTTCGTGAATTGCCCTGATCATCGCAACATCAGTGTCCGTGATTACACTCTTCAGCAGCTTCTGACACATGGACCTCAAAATTGTTTGCAACAGCCACACATATGTCTCTTCGGCCTCATCCGAAACTATGGCACAACAAAAAACAATAGTCTTTCGGTGATTGTTAAGACCAATAAAAGGTATGAATAGCATACCATAGTGATTCATCTTGTACATGTTGTCAAATACAACCGCATCGTCGACGTGCTCATAGCCCCGATGAGACTGGGAGTCACACCAGAACATTCTTTTCATATGTCATTCTTTATCTAGCATGTACTCGAAAAAGAAGCTAGAATCCCTCTCTTTCCTACTCGCCATGATGCATATGGCTATGGCAGCATCTCCTTTTGAAAGAAACTTCCTCTTCTCCCTGGAGCAAAGGCTATATATATCACGCCTCGTAAATCCAATACCGCCTTACCACAAATGGTTGCTGATGAAGGAATTCATAATAGTGTGAATTCTAATCTGTGCGGCTCCCATGGACAATATCTGAGCTTTCTGGTAGTCTTTGATTTTTCTGTTGGACCAAACAAAAGGTACTACGTCCGGTCTTGCTAACATATGGCTATGTTTGTCCTCAAAACTAGAAACATACCAAACCCCACGCTTTTCATCAAGCTTCACTGTCAGGTGTGCTTCACAGTTGCAGCATGACTCAGGTCTGAGGCTATGGTTGCGTCCATCCTCGGTTAGCAACTTGCTTTAACGTTTTCCTTCTGTGGAACAAACGTACCGCCTCAAACGCATATGATGTGACTCGGTTTTAGCTATACCCGACCTTATCCTTTCTAATGCTGAAAGCATTATCTCTAGCATAGCTATTGTAGAAAACGAACGCAACTGCTTTAGACATAAAAGTCATTTCTCTTATCTTCATGAACATATCCCTCTTATCATCTGGATGGGTATTATCTTGGACATTCTCTTTCCCCTCATCTTGAGTCACCTAAAGAATCAAAACATAGCAATGAAAAAAAAATCCATGGTTCAACATTTCTTTCATACAACATTGATTTCATACATACCTCACTCATGTTGACCAACGAGTGTGACTTCCCAGAATCAGGTGTATCTACTGATTCGTCTCTAACGCCCGTCTCCGCGTCAGATTCACCGTAATAGTCGTATGCATTATGAGATCCCGAAAGTAGCTGAAAAATTAAACACAAATACATAATTAGTTATCATACTATATTCCAAAAAAAAAAGAATTTGCACGCCAACAATAAATTCCAATCCCGTTACCTCACTTATGTAATCTTCATTGCAGACCTCGGAGTTATTTTTGTCACTATCATCATCCATGTCCATCTATAAATTTCCAATACAAAAATAGAATGTTGTTATATGCCATAGGAATAATTACAACATGATGATGCTACTCACATTAACATCTTTCCCTTTGTTCCTATTCTCGGAACAGTCTCCACGATTTGAATTTTCATCAACTGACCAATCATCTATCCAGTCTTTCAGTAGTTCTCCAAACTCTAGATCTACCATGATATCAGTTAACTCATTGTCCGCCATTTCATACAACAAATAACAAGTATCATCACATGTGCAAAGAACATCAATAATGAAATATACAACACATAGCACTGGATTATGAACGTTAATGGCGTTCAGATTGTGCACACAACCGGCGCCGCCGACCTATGACAACCGATGGATCCTCCCCCTCCCCACAGCGGTCGTCGGCGATAAGGTACGTGAACCATAGTAAGGAAGATGCCTACGACATCTGTCATTATCACTTTGCGTCGCGGTGAGCAGCACTACCGAAACTAGATTAGTGATAACCTGTGCCGTCGGATACCTATGTTGGACGCCGCATCAAATAACACACCCCAAATAACGTTAGCCGTCGTGCACACAACCGACGGCAACCGACGCTACGTTAACCATAGACAGATGAAACCCACATTAGCCGGCGTGATTACTTTGTATGACGAGGAGCAGCAGTACCCGAACAAGATCCGCAATCACGTGCGCCACTGGGTAGCTAGCCGCCCCCCTAGGGTAACCACTACCACGAAAGTAGTGGTAGTTCGTTCGATGCTGCCACAAGCGAGAGAAATGGGGGGAAGCAGGATGCGGTATCTGAGAGCGCTGGAGGTTCACGAGGGTGTCGCGCACGCTGTCGGACGAGATCGCCGACGACGAGATCGCCGCCCTGATTTTTGCATGAACTCGCAAAGAACCTCAACTAGGGTACTGTGTGAATGATGGGCCTGTGTGATGGAGCTGCGTGAATTCTGAAACGACAGGTCGTACATGGGGTCGTGCGATCTTTTTTTTGAGGATGCATTATATATACGTATGAGTTATACAGGGCTTGGATATAGGTTATACGGGGCTTGGATATGGGCTATACGGGGCTTAGGTATGGGCTATGGTGAGCAAGACAAAAAACTAGCGGGGGCCAAGAATACCCCTTAAAAAAATTTAGGCTGCATGTTAAAACAAATAATATAGCCGGGATGAATTATCTTGGTATTATAGATTTAGGGATTCTAAAATAAATGTATTATAGATTTGGCATATGGTCGGGTACATTCCTATGGGTGTACGTAGCGATCGGTGATGGGATATGCCACATTCTCTTTGTAGGGTTGACACGATTTAACCACATGCATGCCTAATCGGATCACGTTTTCTCGGGGGCCGCTTAACCGTTTTCCAGATACATCGCTTGATCTCATCCCAATTTTTCTTTCTCTTCTCTCTCGAAAGATCCCATTAAATCCGGTGCTTTACCACCGCATGTGAGCATAAGTATCCTCCGGCCGATCGACTAGCCGGTGCGGAGCGGAGGAATTAGAGGTGGTGGCAGGCGACGTCACCCAGCCTTGCGATGTTGTCTTCGCTAAGATATTGGCCTACCAACGATCCAAAGCCATGTAGGCGTGCAAGGTTGTGTGGCGGGCGTGGGTGGCAGAAGCTTCACTGGAGCGGGTTTTTTTCACTTTTTTAATCCATAAAATATAAATAATTTACAGAATGAACTGGATCTGAAAATATTTTCGGATCTGATCTTTTTAGAAACGCCAGAGCCTGTGGCGTTGCTGCTTCACATAGAAACGTCTGTCTGAATGTGGACCAGAAACGTCGTAATAGACAGGTGTTTCTATGTGGAGCAGCAACGCCACGGGTTCTGCCGTTTCTAAAAAGGGTCAGATCCGGGAATACTTTCAGATCCAGTTCATTCTGTAAATTATTTACGTCTTATGGGTTAAAACAGTGAAAAAATCCCAGTGGAGCACGCCGATTCGATGATGGGTCATTGTCTTCGTGACCGTCTAACCATGTGGACTGAAATCCAGTGACTTTATAAAGTAAAGTCATACTGTGACTTTAGCCATCTAATCTTTCTTCAAAACACATCTAACAGTCTGTATGTGATTCGTCTTTGTCAGAGTATATATTTGTTTCAGATCATGTATATGGTAGTCCTAATCATTTAATTCGTGCCTTGTTTTTTATTTGAATGATGACAGACAAGAAAATATTTAGTTACTCACCAGGATAATTTTGGTTTAGAATTTCTAGATAATTCACTTTACTAAACTAAAACTGATTTATTTTACTGATATGTAAGTAAAACTACATCTTCAGCATACTAGCTAAACTTTTTAACATACAAATATTGTCATTAACTGAACTTTTTAGATAAAAATTAGATGGATAAATTTTCAAGTTTTTGCCTGTGTTTCATATAAACCGTTGAATATGTTTTGAGTAAAGATTAAATGGCTAAAGTCATGAAGTCACTGGACCTCAGTCCGAACGAGTGTGCTCTGAGCAATCAGCCTCTCGGTCAAAACTTGGTGTGGGCCCCCTGATCCACTTGTGAAGGCTATTGCGGGGAGGGGCTCCCTTGGTCCGTCGGCCTCACTTCGAGGCCTGGTCGCTGCTGGTATGGGCAGCCAGCTAGCTTCTCGGTCCGGCCAATTAGGCCGGACAGTGGTGGATTTGCGAGGCGGGTAATACATAGTTTGTTGGAAAAGCCTTCCCGTCAATTCGTCGGTCGAATGTGAGTCATGCGGTTCGCATGGATTTAATTATTGCCTTACGTAATATGACAAATCGTGTGGGCCTGTCATGAATCGTTTTCTCTTTTAAAACCGTAATTTTTTTTCCGTGTTGCAACCGCTTCATCTGTAGGGCTGCAAATGATGATCGGTGGAGTTGCATGGTCTCCTCTGTCATCATCAAGTTTTACTACAAAACATCTAAATTTGATACAACCGGCGTTCAAATTTGCTACAATCATTCACTAAAAAAGTTACATCCACGTTCGTTAGAGTTGCAACCCGAGTACGTCTGATTCTTTTGCTACAACAGGTGTCGATTTTTGCTACAAGTGGTATCAATTTTTGCTACAATCGTTCATTAAAAAAACCGTATCCACGTTCTTCAGAGTTACAACCCGAATTTGCCGAATTTTTTTCTACAACCGTTGTCGATTTTTGCTACAACGGGTATCAATTTTTGCTACAGTGGTTGCAGCTGGCACCTGTAAAAGCTATAGCCGGCGGGGAGTGTGGCGCACGCCACCGTGGGGGAGGAGGCCGTGCTGAGCGCGCGCAGGCGGTCGGAGGAGTCGACCTTGAGGAGCATCCTGATGGCCGACGCGGGCGGCGACGTGAAGCGGAGGCTGAAGATGGTGTCCCTGTCGTCGTCAACGGCGGCGAGGAGGAAGACGTAGGACGGTGGAACTGCGTCTTTCCAGGAGCGAGGATGACGAGCGGCGGCGAGCCGGCAAAGTCATCGGCGTTGGGGGTGGTCGGGGAGGGCTAGGGTTTCTCTCGCGTGTGTTGTGAGCCTTCTTTCAGATCTAAAAACATGCAAGGGTGAGAACGCTGGAAGAAGGACACGATCTGACGGCTATGCGGGGACGCATCTGTTGGCCAGGGTTGGACCGGCCCAAAGTTTGTGCTGGTGCACCAGCGCAGATTACTGCCCTAGTTTGTTTGGCTAACTAGGCAGTGTCGGACAAGGATCAGATCATCTATTTCCTTGCCTTTCTATCCAATCCGCCCACCGCCACCGTACTTCTTATGCCTACGTCCCCACCCTCCATGGCGGCGCCGCCATTGACCTCATTGACCGCCGCCCTACTTCTTATGCCTACATCCTCGGAACGTAGCAGCGCTTGCTTGGCGGCCAAACCCATTGCAGGTCTATCGACGGAGGAGAAGGCTAGGAAGGTACTACTCAAGCGAAGTGGAATCATCGTCCATGATGTCGCTTCGATGGTGGACGAGCTCAAGAGGTACAAGGACCTGCACCAGCAAGGAATTCCACCTTTCTTCATACATGTGGTGACTGCTTTGGTGGATGCAACCCGTCCTCTATTGGCTGGAAGGGGAGTTGGCTAATCCAATATTGGGGATTCGGTCGCTCGGGCTTGAATCCGGTTGTCGGTGATTGGGATGAGATAATTCCCAATGTTTAATCTCCCTTCTAGTCTTAGTGACATGAGTTGGTGTCGTGTTTGGACTGCCTCCCTTGTGTGCAACAAGTTTCTTTTCATGTGGTTGTTGTTGTTATGTTCATGGTAGGCTCGACAACGACTCTTTGTGTTCGATCTACTTGCATTATGTACTATTGGTGTTGCTTATATGATGTTATGGATAATGTGGTATGCTGGGTGGTCTGCAGTCTGCTTCCATTGCTCTGTTTTTTCCTTTTTGAGCTGAGTTTGATTGTTAAATGTATATACGCCTTATGAACTAGAATGAAAGAGGTTTAAACAACCTTGCAAGAAGACAAGATGCCCATAATTACATTGCTGAGAAGGTTTGCAACATCATTTGTTTGCGAGAGACTAAGGTTGTTGTGCTCACTAGGTCCATGGGGATTGAGACTTTGGGACCTCGCTTTGGGGATAATTTTATTTTCAAGAAGTAGATAGAACAAGGGGAGGAATCCTGATTCCTTGCTCTCATGACTTCTCCATCAATAAAAACCTCTGGCTGCTCCGTGCTCCTACATGTTGTGTGGGGAGATTTTGAATAGATCAACTCGCTACTCGTGGTCTTCGACATGTGTGTAATGTATGGGCCTTGGGAGGATTATAGTAAGATTGCTTTTATACATGATTTGAGAGACATCAAATTGGTTGTGTAGAAGGAATGGCTAGTAACGGCTGATTTAATCTGATTGCTCGAGCTTCAGACAAAAGCAAATGGCAATTTAAACCCGCGCATGATAGGAAGATTCACACCTCTAATTGAAGACCTAGAATTCAGGGAATCCCCGCTGTCTGGGCGTTGGTTCACTTGGGCTACTGATGGTTCGCCGTGTGTTTCAACTAAGATTGACAAGATGTTCATGACACGGGACTAGGAACTCATTTTTTCTGCATTATCAACTTGCCCCTCCTTCCACTAGAGTGTCCGACCATTGGTCGTTATTTCTTCCCAAACTTGACTCCCAACGCTTCAAAGGGTTCAAATTCAAGTCACGGTGGGTAGATCAACATGGTTTCCTGCATATTATCTCTTACAGGAAGGGAGGTCCGATAGAGAAACGATGTGCCTGTGCTACACATCAAGCTTGGTCGCACGACTAAGACCCTCAAGAAATGGAATAAGGCATATACTTAGTCCATCAGGCTCCCAGAGGCAATTACGAATGATGTTCAACCTCAATGTTGCTCAAGATACGCATGATCTCCCGGAGGAGGAGAGCAAACTAAGGTAGTTGCTCAAGGTGAGAATGCTTGGTTGGGATGCAATTGACGGAATCCGATGGAGGGAAAAGTCTCGGTTGACAATGATATAAGATGGAGTTGTGAACACCAAGCTGTGCCATCTCTGGGAGAATGGGTGAAGACGTAAAAATCACATATCTGTGATGAAAAATATCAATGGGGTTGAGGTGAACGATTAGTCCGGGAAAGCTTTGATACTTGTGATCTGTGTTGGGTTTTCCGTGAAGAGGAACATGTTATCGCAACACATTGCAGGTAAGTGTTTCCCTCGATTAGGAAACCAAGGTTTATCAAAACAATAGGAATATTAATCCCCAACCTGTTGGAAATATGCCCTAGAGGCAATAATAAAATGGTTCATGCTATAATTGTATTAACAGGAAACAGTAATACATGTGTGAATGAATAGATCACAATGTGTCCCTAGCAAGCCTCTAGTTGGCTAGCTCGTTAGTCAATAGACGATCATGGTTTCCTGATCATGGGAATTAGATGTCATTGATAACGAGATCACATCATTGGGAGAATGATGTGATGGACAAGACCCAATCCTAAGCCTAGCACTAGATCGTATTGTTCGTATGCTAATGCTTTTCTAATGTCAAGTATCTTTTCATTCGACCGTGAGATTGTGCAACTTCCGGATACCGTAGGAGTGCTTTGGGTGTATCAAACGTCACAACGTAACTGGGTGACTATAAAGGTGCACTACGGGTACCTCCGAAAGTGTCTGTTGGGTTGGCACGAATCGAGATCGGGATTTGTCACTCCGTGTGACGGAGAGGTATCTCTGGGCCCACTCGGTAGAACATCATCATGAGCTCAATGTGACTAAGGAGTTAGTCAAACGATGACGTGCTACGGAACGAGTAAAGAGACTTACCAGTAACGAGATTGAACAAGGTATAGGTATACCGACGATCGAATCTCGGGCAAGTTCTATACCGACAGACAAAGGGAATCGTATACGGGATTGATTGAATCCTTGACATCGTGGTTCATCCGATGAGATCATCGTGGAGCTAGTGGGAGCCACCATGGGTATCCAGACCCCGCTGATGGTTATTGGCCAGAGAGGTGTCTCGGTCATGTCTGCCTCTCTCCCGAACCCGTAGGGTCTACACACTTAAGGTTCGATGACGCTAGGGTTATAGGGAATTGTTGTACGAGGTTACCGAAAGTTGTTCGGAGTCCCGGATGAGATCCCGGACGTCACGAGGAGCTCCGGAATGGTCCGGAGGTAAAGATTGATATATAGGACGGATGGTTTTGGACACCGGAAGTGTTTCGGGCGTCACCGGTAACGTACCGGGACCACCGAAGGGGGGCAACGACCCCAAGAGGCTAGATGGGCTAAGTGCGGGAGGGAACCACCCCCTAGGTGGGCTGGTGCGCCTCCCACACCCAACCCAATGCGCAAGTGGTGGGGAGAGGGGGCAACCCTAGGCGCAGGTGGGCCTTAGGCCCACCTGGGGGGAACCCTAGGGGTGGCGCACCCCCTCCCCCTCCTCCTATAAATATAGAGGGGTTTTGGCCTTTGAAAAAGAGACTTTTCCCTCTCCCTCGGCGCAACCCTGCTCTTCTTCCTCCTCCTCTCCGCCGGTGCTTGGCGAAGCCCTGCCGGGAGACCTCGTCTCTCCACCGACACCACGCCGTCGTGTTGCTGGACATCTTCCCCAACCTCTCCCTCCTCCTTGCTGGATCAAGGTGCGGGAGACGTCACCGGGCTGCACGTGTGTTGAACGCGGAGGTGACGTTGTTTGGCATTAGATCGGAATCGTCGCGAGTACGACTCCATCAACCGCGTTCTAGTAACGCTTCCGCTTAGCGATCTTCAAAGGTATGAAGATGCTCTTACCCCTCTCTCGTTTCTAGTCTCTCCATAGGAAGATCTGAACATGCGTAGGAAATTTTTTAATTTATGCTACGTTACCCAATAGTGGCATCCGAGCCAGGTTTTCTATGCGTAGATTCTATGCACGAGTAGAACACAAAAGTTGTGGGCGATGGTTTGTCAATTTGCTTGCCGTTACTAGTCTTATTCTTTTCCGGCGGTATTGTGGGATGAAGCGGCCCGGACCGACCTTACACGTATGCTTACGTGAGACTGGTTCCACCGACAGACATGCACATCGTGCATAAAGGTGGCTAGCGGGTGTCTGTCTCTCCTACTCTAGTCGGATTGGATTTGATGAAAAGGGTCCTTATGAAGGGTAAATAGCTTTGGCATATCATCATTGTGGCTGTCATGTAGGTAAGAAGGCGTTCTTGCTAGAAACCCAAATCAGCCACGTAAAACTTGCAACAACAATTAGAGGACGTCTAACTTGTTTTTGCAGGGTTTGACATGTGATGTGATATGGCCAAAGTTGTGATGTTGCATGTATGATGTATGAGATGATCATGTTATTGTAATAGGTTTCACGACTTGCATGTCGATGAGTATGACAACCGGCAGGAGCCATAGGAGTTGTCTTAATTTATTGTATGAGATGCAACGCCATGTGCTTACTACTTTTACTTCATTGCTAATGGTTAGCCATAGTAGTAGTGATAGTAGTAGTTGGCGTGACGACTTCACGGAGACACGATGATGGAGATCATGGTGTCACGCTGATGACGATGATGATCATGCGATGCCTGAAGATGGAGATCGAAAGAGCAAAGATGATAATGGCCATATCATGTCACTATATGATTGCATTGTGATGTTTATCATGTTTTACATCTTATTGCTTAAAACGACGGTAGCATAATAATATGATCCCTCTTAAAATTTCGAGAACGTATTCCCCTAAGTGTGCACCGTTGCGAAGGTTCGTTGTCTTGAAGCACCACGTAATGATCGGGTGTGATAGATTCTAACGTTCGCATACAACGGGTGTAAGCGAGATTTACACACGCGAAACACCTAGGTTGACTCGACGAGCTTAGCATGTACAGACATGACCTCGAATACAAGAGACCGAAAGGTCGAACATGAGTCGTATGGTTGAATACGATCAGCATGAAGTTGCTCACCATGGTGACTAGTCCGTCTCACGTGATGATCGGACACGGGTTAGTCAACATGGATCATGTATCACTTAGATGACTAGAGGGATGTAGATTTAAGTGGGAGTTCATACTTAATTTGATTAAATGAACTTAATTGTCATGAACTTAGTCTAAAAGTTGTCTTTACAAATATTGTAGATGTCCAACGTCAACCTCAACTTCAACGCATTCCTAGAGAAAAACAAGCTGAAAGATGATGGTAGCAACTATGCGGACTGGGTTCGCAACCTGAAGCTCATCCTTGAAGCAGCTAAAAAGGCTTACGTCCTTAATGCGCCGCTAGGTGACCCTCCCGCTCCCGCAGCAGCCCAGGACATTCTAAACATCTGGCAAGCGCGGAGTGATGACTACTCTCTGGTCAGGTGTGGCATGTTATATAGTTTAGAAACGGGGCTCCAAAGACATTTTGAGCAACACGGGGCATATGAGATGTTCCAAGAGCTGAAGCTAGTTTTTCAAGCTCATGCCCGTGTCGAGAGATATGAAGTCTCCGACAAGTTCTTCAGCTGTAAGATGGAGGAGAACAGTTCTGTCGGTGAGCACATACTCAAAATGTCTGGGTTACACGGTCGTCTGACTTCACTTGGAGTCGAACTTCCGGATGATGCTATCATTGACAGAATCCTCCAGTCTCTCCCACCAAGCTACAAAGGCTTTGTGCTTAACTACAACATGCAAGGGATGGAGAAAACTATTCCCGAGTTGTACTCGATGCTCAAGTCTGCAAAAGTAGAAATCAAGAAGGAGCATCAAGTGTTGATGGTCAACAAGACCACTAGTTTCAAGAAAGGCAGGGGTAAGAAGAACTTCAAGAAAGACGACAAAGCTGTTGCCGCGCCCGGTAAGCCAGATGCCGGGAAGAAGAAAAAGAACGGACCCAAGCCTGAGACTGAGTGCTTCTATTGCAAGGGAAAGGGTCACTGGAAGCGGAACTGCCCCAAATACTTAGCGGACAAGAAGGCCGGCAACGTTAAAGGTATATGTGATATACATGTTATTGATGTGTACCTTACCAGCGCTCGTAGTAGCTCCTGGGTATTTGATACCAGTGATGTTGCTCACGTTTGCAACTCAAAGCAAGAACTGCGGAATAAGTGGAGACTGGCCAAGGACGAGGTGACGATGCGCGTCGGGAATGGTTCAAAGGTCGATGTGATCGCCGTCGGCACGCTACCTCTACATCTACCGTCGGGATTAGTTTTAAACCTTAATAATTGTTATTTAGTACCAGCTTTAAGCATGAACATTGCATCAGGGTCTTGCTTAATGCGAGACGGCTACTCATTTAAGTCAGAGAATAATGGTTGTTCTATTTATATGAGTGATATGTTTTATGGTCATGCTCCGCTGGTGAATGGTTTATTCTTGATGAATCTCGATCGTGATGTTACACATATTCATAGTGTGAGTACAAAAAGATGCAAAGTTGATAATGATAGTCCCACATACTTGTGGCAGTGCCGCCTTGGTCATATCGGCGTTAAGCGCATGAAGAAGCTCCATACTGATGGACTATTAGAGTCTCTTGACTTTGAATCATTTGACACATGCGAACCGTGCCTCATGGGCAAGATGACTAAGACTCCATTCTCAGGAATAATGGAGAGAGCAACCGACTTATTGGAAATAATACATACTGATGTGTGTGGTCCAATGAACGTTGAAGCTCGCTGTGGTTATCGTTATGTTCTCACTCTCACCGATGATTTGGGTAGGTATGGGTATATCTACTTGATGAAGCACAAATCTGAGACGTTTGAAAAGTTCAAGGAATTTCAGAGTGAGGTTAAGAATCAACGTGACAGAAAAATTAAATGTCTACGATCTGATCGTGGACGAGAATATTTGAGTCACGAATTTGGCACACACCTAAGGAAGTGTGGAATCGTTTCACAACTGACGCCGCCTGGCACACCGTAGCGCAACGGAGTGTCTGAACGTCGTAATCGCACTTTATTAGATATGGTACGATCTATGATGTCTCTCACCGACTTACCGCGATCGTTTTGGGGATACACATTAGAAACTGCAGCATTCACTTTAAATAGGGCACCGTCTAAATCCGTTGAGACGACACCGTATGAACTATGGTTTGGCAAGAAACCTAAGTTGTCGTTTCTTAAAGTTTGGGGCTGCCATGCTTATGTGAAGAAGCTTCAACCAGAAAAGCTCGAACCCAAAGCGGAGAAATGCGTATTCATAGGATACCCTAAGGAAACTATTGGGTATACCTTCTATCTTAGATCCGAAGGTAAAACCTTTGTTGCGAAGAACGGATCCTTTCTAGAGAAAGAGTTTCTCTCGAAAGAAGTAAGTGGGAGGAAGGTAGAACTTGATGAGGTGATTACACCCCCTCTCGAACAGGAAAGTAGCGCAGCGCAGGAAGTTGTTCCTGTGGCGCCTACACCGACTGAAGAGGAAGTTAATGATGATGATCATGAAGATTCGGATCAAGTTGCTACTGAACCGCGAAGGTCCACAAGGGTACGCTCCGCACCAGAGTGGTACGGCAACCCTGTGATGGAAATCATGTTGTTAGACAACGGTGAACCTTCGAACTATGAAGAAGCGATGGCGGGCCCAGATTCCAACAAATGGCTTGAGGCCATGAAATCCGAGATAGGATACATGTATGAGAACAAAGTATGGACTTTGGTGGACTTGCCCGATGACCGGCGAGCCATAGAAAATAAATGGATCTTCAAGAAGAAGACTGATGCAAACGGTAATGTAACCGTTTCCAAAGCTCGACTTGTCGCAAAGGGTTTTCGGCAAATTCAAGGAGTTGACTACGAAGAGACTTTCTCTCCCGTAGCGAAGCTGAAATCAGTCCGAATCATGTTAGCAATTGCCGCCTTTTATGATTATGAAATTTGGCAAATGGACGTCAAAACAGCGTTCCTTAACGGGAACCTTAAGGAAGAGTTGTATATGATGCAACCAGAAGGTTTTGTCGACCCTAAGGGTGCTAACAAAGTGTGCAAGCTCCAGCGCTCCATCTATGGGCTGGTGCAAGCATCTCGGAGTTGGAACATTCGCTTTAATGAGGTGATTAAAGCGTTTGGGTTCATACAGGTTTACGGAGAAGCCTGTCTGTACAAGAAAGTGAGTGGGAGCTCTGTAGCTTTCCTCGTACTATATGTGGATGGCATATTATTGATGGGGAATAATATAGAGATGTTGGAGAGCATAAAGGCCTATTTGAACAAGAGTTTTTCAATGAAGGACCTTGGAGAAGCTGCATACATATTAGGCATCAAGATCTATAGAGATAGATCGAGACGCCTCATAGGTCTTTCGCAAAGTACATACCTTGACAAGATATTGAAGAAGTTCAATATGGAAAACTCAAAGAAAGGGTTCTTGCCAGTTTTACAAGGTATGAGATTGAGTAAGACTCAGTCGTCGACCACGGCAGCAGATAGAGAGAAGATGAGTTCTGTCCCCTACGCTTCAGCCGTGGGCTCTCTAATGTATGCCATGCTGTGTACCAGACCTGATATAAACCTTGCCATAAGTTTGGTAGGGAGGTACAAACGTGATCCCGGTACGGAACACTGGACAGCGGTCAAGAATATCCTTAAGTACCTGAAAAGGACTAAGGAAATGTTTCTCGTTTATGGAGGTGACGAAGAGCTCGTCGTAAAGGGTTACGTCGATGCTAGCTTCGACACAGATCCGGATGACTCTAAGTCTTAGACCGGATATGTATATGTGTTGAATGGTGGGGCAGTGAGCTGGTGCAACAGCAAGCAAGAAGTCGTGGCAGCATCTACATGTGAAGCGGAGTACATAGCTGCTTCATAAGCGGCTCATGCAGGAATTTGGATGAAGGAGCTCATTACCGACCTTGGAGTGGTTCCAAGCGCGTCGGGTCCTATGACACTCTTCTGTGATAACACTAGAGCCATTGCCATAGCCAAGGAGCCCAAGTTTCATCGGAAGACGAAGCACATCAAGCGTCGCTACAACTCCATCCAGGACCATGTCCAGAGTGGAGTGATAGATATTTGTAAAGTACATACGGATCTGAATATTGCAGACCCATTGACTAAACCTCTTCCACGAGCAAAACATCATCAGCACCATAATGCTATGGGTGTTCGATACGTCACAATGTAACTAGATTATTGACTCTAGTGCAAGTGGGAGACTGTTGGAAATATGCCCTAGAGGAAATAATAAAATGGTTATTATCATATTTCCTTGTTCATGATAATCGTCTATCGTTCATGCTATAATTGTATTAACAGGAAACAGTAATACATGTGTGAATGAATAGATCACAATGTGTCCCTAGCAAGCCTCTAGTTGGCTAGCTCGTTAGTCAATAGATGATCATGGTTTCCTGATCATGGGCATTAGATGTTATTGATAACGGGATCACATCATTGGGAGAATGATGTGATGGACAAGACCCAATCCTAAGCCTAGCACTAGATCATATTGTTCGTATGCTAATGCTTTTCTAATGTCAAGTATCTTTTCCTTCGACCGTGAGATTGTGCAACTCCCGGATACCGTAGGAGTGCTTTGGGTGTATCAAACGTCACAACGTAACTGGGTGACTATAAAGGTGCACTACGGGTACCTCCGAAAGTGTGTGTTGGGTTGGCACGAATCGAGATCGGGATTTGTCACTCCGTGTGACGGAGAGGTATCTCTGGGCCCACTCGGTAGAACATCATCATGAGCTCAATGTGACTAAGGAGTTAGTCACACGATGACGTGCTACGGAACGAGTAAAGAGACTTACCGGTAACGAGATTGAACAAGATATAGGTATACCGACGATCGAATCTCGGGCAAGTTCTATACCGACAGACAAAGGGAATCGTATACGGGATTGATTGAATCCTTGACATCGTGGTTCATCTGATGAGATCATCGTGGAGCTAGTGGGAGCCACCATGGGTATCCAGACCCCGCTGATGGTTATTGGCCAGAGAGGTGTCTCGGTCATGTCTGCCTCTCTCCCGAACCCGTAGGGTCTACACACTTAAGGTTCGATGTCGCTAGGGTTATAGGGAATTATTGTACGAGGTTACCGAAAGTTGTTCGGAGTCCCGGATGAGATCTCGGACGCCACGAGGAGCTCCGGAATGGTCCGGAGGTAAAGATCGATATATAGGACGGATGGTTTTGGACACCGGAAGTGTTTCGGGCGTCACCGGTAACGTACCGGGACCACCGGGACCACGGTGGTCCCGGGGGACCACCGGAGGGGGGCAACGACCCCAAGAGGCTAGATGGGCTAAGTGCGGGAGGGAACCAGCCCCTAGGTAGGCTGATGCGCCTACCACACCCAGCCCAATGCACAAGTGGTGGGGAGAGGGGGCAACCCTAGGCGCAGGTGGGCCTTAGGCCCACCAGGTGGTGCGCCACACCCCCTCCCACCCTAGCCGCCGCCCCCCTCTCCCATCTGGTGGCTGCCGCACCCCCTAGGGGGGAACCCTAGGGGTGGCGCACCCCCTCCCCCTCCTCCTATAAATATAGAGGGGTTTTGGCCTTTGAAAAAGAGACTTCTCCCTCTCCCTCGGCGCAACCCTGCTCTTCTTCCTCCTCCTCTTCGCCGGTGCTTGGTGAAGCCCTGCCGGGAGACGTCGTCTCTCCACCGACAGCACTCCGTCGTGTTGTTGGACATCTTCCCCAACCTCTCCCTCCTCCTTGCTGGATCAAGGTGCGGGAGACGTCACCGGTCTGCACGTGTGTTGAACGCGGAGGTGCCGTTGTTCGGCACTAGATCGGAATCGCCGCGAGTACGACTCCATCAACCGCGTTCTAGTAACGCTTCCGCTTAGCGATCATCAAAGGTATGAAGATGCTCTTACCCCTCTCTCGTTGCTAGTCTCTCCATAGGAAGATCTGAACATGCGTAGGAAAATTTTGAATTTATGCTACGTTACCCAACACAACCATCTTCACGGGCTGCACACAAAAGAGAAGACAACTTGCATACAACACGGGCAAGAGGGTTGTCAATCCCCTTGATCTCATTATTTGAAAGCGAATGAGGTGTGTAGATAATTGTAGATAGTTGTGAATTGCAAAATAAAATAATAGACAAATAATAACAGGGAGGAAATTATAAGTTTTCTGAATATATAAGTGAATAGACCCGGGGGCCATAGTGTTCTCTAGTGGCATCTCTCATGAAAGCAACATATGGTGGATAAGAAAATTACTGTTGGGCAACTAATAGAACAACAAATATTTATGGGATTTTCACGGTAATGATCATGTGTATATAGGCATCATGTCCATAAACAAATAGGCCGACTCCTGCCTACACCAACTACAATTACTCCACCCATCGACCACTATCTAGCATGCATCTAGAGTATTAAGTAAAACAGAGAGAAAGTGTAATAAAAGAAAGTATTTAAAAAGAAAAATCAAATAGTAAAATAAATAGGAAAGAAAGAAATAATAAGAGAAGGCAAAAAAAAAAAGCAACCCCACTCCCCCCGGCCCAGCTGGGCCACCCACCGGCCCAACCGGCCAAACCCTAGCCCCCCCTGGTGAGCAGCCCCTCCCCTCGCTACTCCCTCCCCCCCTGAGCGCCGCCGCCAGCCTCCCCCTCGTGGGGGGGGGGGCCCACCCTTACCCCCACGAGAGCCCCCCCTCTCTCGGTCCTCTCCCCCTCCCCCACCGACAACCCCCACCCACGAGAGCAACTCCCTCTCTCTCCCGTGGTTTCCTCCCCTCGATCCCTCCTCTCCTCCCGTGACCCTCGCCCCCATCTCCCTCCCAGATCCGTCCTCCTCCTCCCTCCCGTCGGCCCTCCCGCCGCCGGCCTCCCCCACGCCACGACCCTCTCCTCCCGCCGGCGGCCTATCCCCCGGCGCCCCACGGCCTCCCTCCACCGACCCTCCTCCCCCGGCGGCCCCTCATCCTCCCGGCCGGCGAGCCCCTCCTCCTTCCCGCCGGCGAGCCGCCTCCATCTCGGCTCTCCATCCCGCCGGCCGCCCCCGGGAGCCCCGTCGGCCGGGCCCCGGCTGCCTCGGCCTCCACCGGCCGGCCATCCCCCGGCCCCCGTCGGCCTTCTCCCGCTCGGTCCGGGAGGGACCGGGCAGGGAGACGTCATCACCTCACCGGATCCGGCCGGCTCCCCCTCGCCGGCGCGTCATCACCATCATCACCGTCCCCTCCACCACCGGAACCACGCCGTCTCCACCGTCACCTTCGTGCGAAATCCGGCTTCACCGGGCCGTCTCGTCACCGTTGGTGAGCCCCTCCTCGGGCTCCTCCCACCGTGTCGATCTCCTCACCGTCTCGGTTCCGTTCCGGCAAACAGGACCTCGATCCGTCGACGGTAGACTCCGGTAGGAGGATTTGAACTTTCGGTTCTTCTAGGTGGAGTTAGCACAGAGTTCTTTGTCTGTTAACAGAGAGAGAGATGAGAGTGTTGAGAGAAAATAATAAAATAAATGATGTATTAAATGCGTATGTATGTATGTATGTATGTATGAGATGTGATGTATGTATTTGCGTATATGGATATTTAGAGGAATACGGTATTTGCACGGTTAGGTATCTAATAAAAAAGATGAGTAAATGGCCTAGGGTCACTTACCGGTGGGGCCAATGCACCCGCTGTCTATGACAGGGAGGCCCCACGCGAGAGTTAATATAAATAATAAAAAAATAATGTTTTTATTAAATAAATAAATAAATAGATATATTAGTTAAAATAATTAATTAACATAATTAGAGTATGACACGTGGGTCCCTCGTTGAATTAATCTGATTAATAAATAATTAATCTTAATAAAAACTTGTGCCTATGACGTTCGGGACCCGCTGGTCAGTTGACCGGTCAAATGTTGATGTCAGCCTGACATCGCGATGATGTCATATTGGAATTTTATTAACTCTTTTAAATCTGTTTTTAATTCCTAAATAATTAATAAAACTTTGAAAATTAATATAAAATAATCCGTAAGTCAGATCAAAATATTTTCAACATGAAAGTTGATTAGCAAAACGAGACGAACCCGGATACACGGCCCGTTCGTGTGTCACGCGTCCCTAGCATAGCAAACATGGAACTTTTCCATCGTTTCCAGTATAACCGGTAGTAGCCCGAGACCCGGAAAATATCGTCAGATATTCTTCCGAACCGTCTATGACGGATGTTGCTGCATTAGTTCATGTCTAGCCTGCATCTTTCCATGTCATGCTTTGTGTTGCATCGATGCTATTATTTATTGTTTCTTCCCCCTCTTCTTCCCGGTAGACCCCGAGGCTGACGCTGCTGCTGGGTACATCTACGACCCTGCCGATCAGCCCTTTGCCGCAGAGCAGCAAGGCAAGCAAACTCCCCTTGATCATTCCTATATCGCCTATGCCTTTCTTCCTACTTCTTGCATTAGTATTTTGCTACTGTTGTAGTTAGCTCCTATATCTGATGCATAGCCTGTTTTTGATGAACTGCTACTTTCAGTCGTGTACCTTTAATATGCTTAGTATAGGTGGAGCAGTCATCCCCTCTGACCCCGTAGCTCAGTTGCCCCGCTTGTTTTCAAATCTCGATCTCTGATCGACGAGCCAGACCTGACACAGCACATTCACCCCCCCTTCGTTGTACGACGCTAGAGAGATACTATCGGGTACCGAGGGTGACACCTCGCTATGTACTCCTGATGATATCTCTGTAGTATAGCTAGTCGGTCGTGGTTATCGAGGGTGATTCCTCTTTCACCATTCCCGATGACGCCTCTGTCGTGCCACCCCGCGAGTGTGGGACCCCCGAGGGTGATTCCTCTAAGCCCACCTTGACGGGTACGTCGCTCGGAATCCAACGAGGGTGATACCTCGGATTCCCCCGATGTTACAACCACACAGTTACTCGACCATGTTACTGGGATCATTGGTGATTAGTTGTAAGCCGGGTGGATTCCCGTGAGACTGTGTTGATGGCCTAATTAAAATGCTAATGGATTTGGGTATTTGATCTGGGTTGGTCGGAGACCTTTTCGCGCTAACCGGCTACGCGGGAAGAATTATGGGTACTCGACGTCGCGGTATCAGCCGAAGCTTTTCAGATGCCAGCAGTGTAGCGGCGCGCGCCCGAGTGGTCCCGAGATGCATCGCGCTTGTGATTAAGGGATGCTAGGACTGACGTCGGCCGCCCACGCCACGTGCAGGAGCGTGAAGGGGAACTGGGTCCACGAACCCTTTGTGCTTAGGATTTAGACCGGCGGGCTGGCCTCTCTGATTAGTCTTAGGTGGGGCTGCGACGTGTCGATATTCCGAGGCCGGGCAGGACCCAGAAAAGTATGTCCGGCCAGAGTGTTATCGAGCGTGACGGGACATGTGGTGCACCCCTGCAGGGATGAAAATTAACTATTCGGATAGCCGTGTCCACGGTTACAGGACGACTTGGAGTTGTGCCCCGATCTTTTACAACTACAATTGTTACTTAACTGGATCACCAGTTTGCCTCGGGATTGCTTCCTCGCAGGGAGTCGAGGGAGGATCTTTAGGCGTGACCTCACTTTATTATTTTGCTGCAACAATATGACTATTAATGTGTTACCCCTGTTCTACTCTCGTCTGTTGCTGCAAGACCCTGAAGATGCTAGTCTTCGATAGGACTAGGCCTTCTCTCTCTTTTCTCGCATTGCTGCAGTCAGTCCACATATAACCCCCTTCTTTGATACTGATGCATAATTAGAATAGTTCTGATGTAAGACTTGCGAGTACTTTGGATGAGTACTCATCGTTGCTTTGCTCCCCTCTTGTTCCCTTGATCCGTTTGCTGCGACCAGATGATGAAGCCCAGGAGATGGAGGTCCCCGCCGCCGACGACTGCTACCCCGACGGTGCCTACTACTACGTGGAGGCCGCTGATGATCAGGAGTAGTTAGGAGGTTCCCAGGCAGGAGGCCTCGCCTCGTTCGATCGTTGTATCTTTTGTGCTAGCCTTCTCTAAGGCACCCCATGTTTTATGTCTGTACTCAGATATTTGTTGCTTCCGCTGACTCGTGTGTTTATCGAGCTTTCGTATTCTAGCCCTCGAGGCCCCTGGCTTGTAATATGAAGCTGATGTTATTTTATTTGTGTCTAGAGTTGTGTTGTGATATCTCCCCGTGAGTCCTTGGGTTTGATCGTACGCATTGCGTGTATGATTAGCGTACGATTAAGCCGAGGGCGTCACAATGAATAAACCCCATCGTTTTATCCCTAATGCCAGCAACAAAATCATTGGGATATAGAAACTCGTCACGTTGAACCCACTACAACGCACCGCTCACTGAGCAAATACCTAACTACTTGGCTAAAACAAATCACTACATCGGAGAGAATTACGAAGCTATGATGATCATGCAAATAGGAATTATAGAACTCAGGGAAGACTCAAATTTTTTCGTGAATAATCTGAACATAAACCCACAATTCATCGGATCCCAACAAACACACCATACAAAACAATTATATCGGATAAAGTAAAGATGCGATGATCATTGTACTAAAGATGAGGAGAGAGAGATGTCCATCTAGATACTAACTACGGGCATGTTGGTCTGTGGTGAACTACTCACACATCATCACGAGGGCACCAAGGTTGATGAAGAGGCCCTCCGTGATCGATCCTTGCTACTTGTGAACTGCGTTGGATTTTTATCCCCGAAGAGAAGAGGATGATGCGGCACAATAGAGTAAGTATTTCCCCGAGTTAAGAAACCATGGTTTTCAATCCAGTAGGAGAACCAAGAAACACCGACACGTGCACACACAACGTAAACCTTCGCACCCAACGCAGACGAGAGGTTATCAATCTCTCGGCGGTCAAGAAACAAGATTAAATGATATATGATAGATTGATAAATAAATAAAAGATTAAAAAAGTGCAGCAAGTATTTTTGGTATTTTTTATAAGTTAACAAGATTGATCTTATAATAAAAGTAGACCCGGGGGCCATAGGATTCACTAGTGGCATCCCTCTCAAGAAAATAGCATACGGCGGGTAAACAAATTACTGTTGGGCAATTGATAGAAAAGAAAATAAATATGAAGATAGACAAGTAAATGATCATGATATAGGCATCACATCCAAATCAAGTAGACCGGCTCCTGCCTGCATCTACTACAATTACTTTACATATCTACCGCTATCCAACATGCATCTAGTGTATTAAGTTCATAAGAACGAAGTAATGCATTAAGAACGATGACATGATGTAGTCAAGACAAAAGCATATAAGAATTCATCCCAACTTGTTATCCTTAATGGCAACAACACATGCGTATCAACTCCCCTTCTGTCACTAGGACTGAACACCGCAAGATTGAACCCATTAGCGAGCACCTCTTCCCATTGCAAGAAGATCTAATCTAGTTGTCCAAACCAAACCAAAACTCCAGAGAAGAAATACAAGGCTATACTAAATCATGCATAAAAGATATCAGCAAAGAACTCAAATAAAACAAGGATAGATATGATCGTAAACTCACAATTCATCGGATCCTAACAGACACACCACACAATGTCATTACATTGAATGTATCTCCATGAAGATCATGGAGACCGTTGTATTGAGATACACACACAGAGAGAGAGATAGAGAGAGAGAGAGAGAGAGAGATCTAGATACTACCTATGCACCCGTAGGTCTGTGGTGAACTACTTACGCATCATCGGAGAGGCGGCAAGGTTGATGTAGAGCCCCTTCGTGATGAGTTTTCCCTCCCGGAGAGTACCAGAAAAGGCCTCCAAATGGGATCTAGTGAGAATGCAGGTTTGCGGCGGCGGAAAAAAGTATTTCATGGACTCCCTTGAGGGTTTTGGAATATTGCTGAATTTATAGTGGAGGACGTAGGGAAAATGGAGTGTGGAGGGCCCCACACAATATCAGGGCGCGCCCTGGTGTTGTGTGGGGCCCTCCGACAAGATATTCCTTGTCCTCCAAGTTCCAGGTGATCCTTATCTTCAATAAACAATCCTCAAAAAGTTTTGGGACGATTTGATCTTATCTGGTATTGATTTCCTGCGAAACAAAAACAAGGCAGAAAATAGGAACTGGCACTTGGCACTAAGTTAATAGGTTAGTCCCCAAAAATGATATAAAAAGGTCTAAAACGATAATAAAAACATCCAAGTATAATAATATAATAGCATGGAAGAAGCAAAAATAATAGATACATTGGAGACGTATCAAGCATACCCAAGCTTAACTCGTGCTCGTCCTCAAGTAGGAAAGTGATAAAACATATTTTTGATTGTGGAATGCTACTCAACATACTTCAAGTTATTTTCATAGCATAGACATGAGGACTTGGATGATTCAAAGAAATAGTTTGTATTTGACATGAACACATATATACTCAGGTTATGCTAACAAGCAACCATGCCTTTCGAAATAACAATGTTAAAGTAAATTATCCCCAGCCCATTATGTTCAATCATTGATCCATTCATGATGCACACTCTAATATCAATCATACTCCATGCACACACATAACCACATGACCCCCTAGTTGGCGCTTTTAAAGAGAAGGATGAGACTCAACATAAAAATTAAATAGAAAGACCCTTCGTAGAGGGAAGCATCGATTTAGAGAGGTGTCAAAGATCAAGTTTTAAAAAAGATGAAAATTTTATTTTGGGTGGCATGCTTTTCTCGTAAACGAGAACGACTTAAGGTTCCCAACACTTCTCACATTGGATACATCATAGTTGGTTCCCAAATAGAAAGTAAATATTTTTTGTATCTCTATTCCCTCATCATCATTTCAGTGTTATCAAGAATTTGGTATTTCCACTGTCACATCCAAGAGAATATATTTCTTTGTTTCCATCATTACTTTTCACAATCCATGTCTAACCGAATTCACGGGTGCCTTCCATGCCATCTCATTCTATTTATTTTTTGGACTGGGCATCCCTTTTACTGTTACACTCTCGTGCAATGACAAGTGAATAAACACTCATCGCGAGAATGACATATCCAACAAAAAAATATTGGCCACCCCTCACCACTTCATGAGCGATACGGGCATACAAAAAAGAAAATATTTTTGAGATTTTTTAGAGATGGCACATACAAATTTACTTGGAACAACATTAAAATACCGCATATATGTAGGTATGGTGGACACAAGTGGCAGAACAAGGTTTAAGGATAATGGATGCACAAGCAGTATTCCCGCTTAATACAAAAGAAGGCTAGAAAAAATATTGAGAAGCACCCAACTAGAAAATAATAATGATGCACATGCATACATAAAACATAACCAACATTGAACAGTACACCACAAGCACGATATAACTTCATTCCATAACTATTGACTTTCGTGCTTGCATAGGGAATCGTAAACCTTAACATCAATATTCATACTAGAGCATAATTGACTCACTAACATAACTCACATATCATCGTCTACATATCACAAAACTATTACAAAGAATCAAGTTTTTCATGTCCCATAAAATTTTGTATGCTAGTTTTCATTATTCTACTTGAATGTTAATCACAAAGTGACCAAGCATCATATATTGTACCAATTACCAAGACTATTTTCACAATCTCAAAAAGATATAAGTGAAGCAACAGAGTGAATTCCTTCAAAATTTTCTAACATTCTCAAAAAGATATAAGTGAAGAAAGAGAACAAGTTTCTTCAAAACATATAGCATTCTCAAAATATATAAGTGAATCGTGAGAACAAGTTTCTTTAAAACTTTTGCTCCACCGTGCTAAAAAACATATAAGTGAAGCACTAGAGCAATCGCCTAGATTAACAAATTTAAGAAGCACAAGAAGAAATTCTACCAAATTATGATGACGTGAGGCCATCTCAATCAAATGTGTTCAGAGGTTATGATTGTGAAAACTAATAAGCAAAGACTCATATCATACAAGACGCTCCAAGCAATACGCATATCATGTGACGAATAAAAATATAGCCTCAAGTGTGTTACCGATAGTCATTAGAAGAAAGAGGGGATGCCTTCCGGGGGATCCCCAAGCTTAGACGCTTGAGTCTCCTTAGTTATTACCTTGGGTGCCTTGGGAATCCCCAAGCTATGGCTTTTTCGTCTCTTCATTCCTTCATCCATCAATGTCACACCCAAAACTTGAAAACTTCAATCACACAAAACTCAATAAAAATTTCGTGAGATCCGTTAGTATAACCAAGCAAATTAATACTATAAGTACTATTGTAAACCCATTCAAATTTTATAATTACATTATAGGTACTGTATTCTAACTTTCCCATGGCTTTCACCCCCGATACAATCCATAGATTCATCAAAATAAGCAAACAATGCAACAAAAACAGAATCTGTCAAAAACATAACAGTGTGTAGCAATTTATGGAAAAGCCATACTACTGAAACTCCCAAAATTATGAAAAATAGGAAAACATGGAAAATTTGTATATAAATCACATGTAGAAAATTTAGACACATTCGATGCTCTGATGAATTAATAAAATTCTTGTACTGGGTGTCAAAGTTTCTGTTTTTCACAGAATTGCATTCACAAGCATCCATATCATCCCAAAGGTCTTACTTGTCACAAACACTATTTAAAATATATAAAAGCAACTCAAAAAATAAGAAAATAAAGGAGAATAAAAAGAACAAAAACAAAAACTAAAAATTTATTTTATTCGTTGGGTTGCCTCGTGATACTTCCATTTTGCATCATGTTTTCATGTTGATATTTATCGCTTCTTTGGCTATTATTTCACTTCACGGTACAATTCTTATGCCTTTTCTCTATTATTTTGCAAGGTTTGCATTAAGAGGGAGAATACCGGCAACTGGAATTCTGGCCTAAAAGTGGAGCAAAGTTGAGATACCTATTATGCGCAACTCCAAACGCCATAAAAATCAACGGGGATTTTTTTTCCGATTTATCAAAAATACTGGGCCGAAGAAGCGCCAGAGGGGCGCCAGGGGGTGGCCACAAGCCTGCACGACGCGGCCACCCCCAGCCCGCACCATGGGGGCTTATGGGCACCCAGCTGGCCCACTTGCCTCCCTCTTTTGCTATATGGAGGTTTTCGTCCAGGAAAAAAAATCAGGGAGGAGCTTTTTCGTGGATTTGCCGCCGCCACGAGGCGGAACTTGAGCAGAACCAATCTAGAGCTCCGGCAGGACGGTCCTGCCGGGGAAACTCCCCCCCCTGAAGTGGGAAATCGTCGCCATCGTCATCACCAACACTCCTCTCATCGGAGGGGACTCGTCACCATCAACATCTTCATCAGCACCATCTCATCTCCAAACCCTAGTTCATCACTTGTAACCAATCTCCGTCTCGCGACTCCGATTGGTACTTGTAAGGTTGCTAGTAGTGTTGATTACTCTTTGTAGTTGATGCTTGTTGGATTATTTGGTGGAAGAGTTTATGTTCAGATCCTTGATGCTACTCATTACCTCTGTGATCATGATTATGATTATTCTTTGTGAGTAGTTACTTTTGTTCCCGAGGACATGGGATAAGTCATGCTAATAGTAGTCATGTGAATTTGGTATTCGTTCGGTAATTTGATATGTTGTATGTTGTTTTTCCTCTAGTGGTGTTATGTGAACTTCGACTACATAACACTTCACCATTATTTGGGCCTAGAGGAAGGCATTGGGAAGTAGTAGAGTGACAAAAGCTTAATCCCTAGTTTATGCGTTGCTTCGTAAGGGGCTGATTTGGATCCACTAGTTTAATGCTATGGTTAGACTTTGTCTTAATTCTTCTTTTGTAGTTGCGGATGCTTGCGAGAGGGCTTAATCATAAGTGGGATGCTTGTCCAAGTAAGGGCAGTACCCAAGCGCCGGTCCACCCACATATCAAACTATCAAAGTAACGAACGCGAAACATATGAACATGATGAAACTAGCATGACAGAAATTCCCGTGTGTCCTACGGAGCGTTTTTCCTCCTATAAGACTTTGTCCAGGCTTGTCCCTTGCTACAAAAGGGATTGGGACACTTTGCTGCACCGTTGCTACTTTTGCTACTTGTTGCTTGCTACGAATCATCTCACCACACAATCACTTGTTACCGATAATTTCAGTGCTTGCAGATATTTCCTTGCTGAAAACCACTTGTGAGATCCTTCTGCTCCTCGTTGGGTTCGAAAGTCTTACTTATCGAAAGGACTACGATTGATCCCCTATACTTGTGGGTCATCAAGACACTTTTCTGGCGCTGTTCCCAGGGAGTGAAGCGCCTTTGGTAAGTGGAACTTGGTAAGGAAACATTCATATAGTGTGCTGAATTTTATTGTCACTTGTCACTATGGATACTAATCCTTTGAGGGGCTTGTTCGGGGTATCTTCACCTCGAACGGAAGCACAAAGAGTTGCTCCTCGACCTGCTGCACCTACTAAAAATATTTTCATTGAATTTCCTTCGGGTATGCTTAAGAAACTGCTGGCTAATCCTTTTACAGGAGATGGAACATCACATCCACACTTGCATCTGATCTATGTAGATGAAATTTGTGGTTTATTTAAGCTTGCAGGTGTGCCCGAGGATGAGGTAAATAAGAAGGTCTTTCCTTTATCTTTGAAGGATAAGGCGTTGACATGGCATAGGCTATGTGATGATACTGGATCATGGGACTACAATCGGTTGAAATTGGAATTTCATCAAAAGTTTTATCCTATGCATTTAGTACATCATGATCGGAATTATGTTTACAATTTTTGGCCTCGTGACAGAGAAAGCATCGCTCAAGCTTGGGGGAGGCTTAAATCAATGTTATATTCATGCCCCAATCATGAGCTCTCAAGAGAAACTATCATTCAGAACTTCTATGCTCGACTTTCTCATGATGATCGCACCATGCTTGACACTTCTTGTACCGGTTCTTTTATGAAGAGAGATATTGACTTCAAATGGAATTTATTGGAGAGAATTAAACGCAACTCTTAAGATTGGGAGCTTGAAGAATGTAAGGAGTCAGGTATGAATTTCACGTTTGATTGCGTTAAATCCTTTGTTGAGACAAATACTTTTTGTGACTTTAGTGCTAAGTATGGACTTGACTCTGAGATAGTAGCTTCATTGTGTGAATCCTTTGCTGCCCATATTGATCTCCCCAAAGAGAAGTGGTTTAAATTTCATCCTCCTTTAGAAGTCAATGTTGTTAAACCCACTCCAGTTGAAGAGAAAGGCATTGCCTATAATGATCCTGTTGTTCCCAGTGCTTACATTGAGAAACCACCTTTCCCTGTTAGGATAAAGGATCATTCTAAAGTTCAACTGTTGTACGTAGAGGCTACATTAGAACGCCTACATCCCCTGAGCAAATTAGAGTTGAACCTAGCATTGCTATTATCAAAGATCTTCTGTCTGAAGAAGTTGAGGGACATAATATTCACTTCTGTGAAGATTCTGCTAGAATTGCTAAACCTCACGTTAGAGACAAACCTAGGCCTGTTGGCATGTGTGTGGTTTATGTTAAGATAGGATATCATTGTTATCATGGCTTATGTGACGTGGGTGCTAGTGTTAGTGCAATACTTCAATCCTTATACGATGAAATCAAATATGAGATTGTACCTGTTAAGATAGAACCTATTGATGTCACTATTCAGCTTGCCAATAGAGATACTATGTGCCCTGTGGGAATTGTTAGGGATGTTGAAGTCTTGTGTGGTAAAACGAAGTATCCTGCTGATTTCCTCGTTCTTGCTAACGCACAAGATAGATTTTGTCCCATCATATTTGGTAGACCTTTTCTCAATACTGTCAATGCTCATATTGATTGTGAGAAGCAAACTGTCACTGTTGCCTTTGAAGGTGTGTCACATGAGATCAATTTATCTAAGTTTGGTAGACAACCTCATGGAAAGGAGTTGCCTAGTAGGGATGAAACTATTGCCTTAGCCTCTATTGCCGTGCCTCCTACTGATCCCTTAGAGCAATACTTGCTTGAGCATGAAAATAATATGCATATGGATGAAAGGGATGAAATAGATAGAGTTGTCTTAGAACAATATCCTATCCTTAAGAATAACTTGCCTGTTGAACTGCTTGGAGATCCACCCCCACCAAAGGGTGATCCTGTGTTCGAGCTTAAACAGTTGCGTGATACTCTTAAGTATGCTTATCTGGATGAAAAGTAGATATATCCTGTCATTATTAGTGCTAGCCTCTCAGAGCATGAAGAAAATAAGTTACTAAAAACTCTGAGGAAGCACCGTGCTGCT